>NC_139702.1:29264984-29277484 GCF_964188405.1 Protomyctophum parallelum | reverse complement strand
GTACATTTCCACTGCCTACGTCATGGGTCACAGGTGGCAGGGGCAGACTCTCACGGATATAATTGTGTGTTCAATAGATATGAGTGGAATGGTTATTGTGGAAAATATACCAGTTATCAGATTGTATCAAAATTTACTTTTGTTCAATTGAAAATGTTACATAGAACGACTTGAATCGATCTCTCAATTCTTCAATGGATGGGTGCACCCAGTTAAATGCATTATATAAAGCATTTAGGCCATGATCTATTTTTATTTTATTTGTACGAAAAGATCATCAAAAAAATCATCAAAAACAAATATTTAATAGTTCCCAGGGAAAACGGACAGTTCCCTGACAGCAATGGAATGTGAAATAGACAAAGATCTGAGGTATGAATGTGCATGCAGCACACCGCTTAATGAGCCCAAAGTGACACTTATAATATCTTTGGTAAAGCACATCTCCCTAGAATAGATGTTAAATAACAATCATTCTTCCTGACATATTGGGCTTTTGGCTACCTTGAGCATCAACTCTCTCCACCGGGACCCAAGATTTTATCCCTGACAAAGAGGGGAAAATTAGCTAATTTACTCCCTTAAAGATTATGAAATTACATAATTTTACCAGTTCTTTAATGGTTTTGGGATGGATGTGACGACATAGAGTTTCTGTGTCCTTTTTGTTTAAAGCTAAATTTAACTTTGGTTGAATCTTGGGTTGTGTAGGCATCCAAAAGTCCAGAGGAAACTGTCCCGGTGGTAAAGGAAAGGTACTATGTTTACCCAGGGTAACTGGACTAAGCTCAAGAACTTGTTTACAGCCAGGCCTGCTCATAGAATATTTCATGGTAGGGGTACAATCCAAGGGCACTTCAGCGCTGGTAATTTTAACGTGCCGGTCCGGGGATACGAACTAGCGACCTTCCGATATCAAGACCGCTCCGCAAACCGTTCGGCCACCGCTGCCTCTGGTCTCAAAAACATAAAGGAAAACTGGCAGAAAAAGCTGTCTAGTATAGCTTCAACAACCCATTCGTTCTGGACACTGGAATGGTCACGGACCGTCACAATGACTGAGAACGAGTGCATGCTCCGGTGATGCTGTATGTATTTTAGACGCCGTTTGTAATGTGTCTGCATTGAATCCACGCTAAATCCGCGTTCACAAGTTTTATAGTTTTCAGCCTCATGCGCGCCAACGGTCCAACTGTTTGTGAAGACGTGCCTCATCCCCCGGGCCATGGTGTGAAACAGCTCTGATTAAAAAAAATCCCCGCTAAGATGATTGGTAGATCTATATAATGAGGGTGATGTTTGCTGTATAGGAATTTGCCTAATTGATCATTACGGAGCGATAAGATAAGGATCGCTGTAAATGGATGCACCGATCGAGTCTTTCTCTTCCAACCGTGAAGGTATAGCGCTTCTTGGCAATGGAAGACAGCTTATCTATCTCTGGGGGGGAGGGGGGGGGGGAGTGTGCAGAGCGAGAGAGAGAGAGAGAGAGAGAGAGAGAGAGAGAGAGAGAGAGAGAGAGATTCTTAGCAGGTGCACTCAATGCAAAAGGTGGAACGATGGAGTACAATAGGAATACTCAGCACTGAGTGTGCTTGGGGAAGAGAGGAGAATTGCATCAGAGTGCAGTTAGTGATCTATACTCCCTGCCCTGGTGACTGTAAGTGCGTTTGGCGGGACGTCAGCAGAATCCAGTGCAGAGCACAGCTGACAGGAAAAAAAGTGGAAAAGGTACTAGTTTTTTTTCCTTTTACTTAAAGGACAACTTTAGTTTTTTTTTGTAAGGTATGGAAATGTATGTATGAGCCTTGTATGTATTTCTGTCAGAAACCCACTACTATATAGGTCCAAAATGTGGTTGGCTTTTTGCCAATGTAACATGTCAATAACAATATGCGAGAAACCGTCTTGAAAAGTACTAATCCACTAACCACTGGAAAGTCTTATTTGGTGTTCACACACACACACACACACACACACACACACACACACACACACACACACACACACACACACACACACACACACACACACACACACACACACACACACACACACACACACACACACACACACACACAGAGAGGTTTACATTTCTCTGACTCTGTGTAACAGAGTCGGGGAGGGGGGGGAGGAGGTTTGGAAATCACTGTTGTCCACTGGTCAAAAATCACTGCTCATCTTGCTGCCCGATATCCCTCCTTTTCTCTGTCTGTCTCTCATATGGATGTTTTTTCCTCTTTCTACCAAACTCTTTCTGTCTTCTGTCTCCCGTCCTCTCTTGTCCTGTCCCCCTGTCTTTCTCTTTGTCTCCGCTCTCTATCAATGTGTCTGTCTGTCTGTCTGTCTGTCTGTCTGTCTGTCTGTCTGTCTGTCTGTCTGTCTGTCTGTGTCTGTCTGTCCGTCTCCTCTCTTCCTTCTTCGTCTGCTGTCTGTGTTTCCTCTGTGTGTGTGTGTGTGTGTGTGTGTGTGTGTGTGTGTGTGTGTTGCTGTCACTGACCTCTCGCTGTGTCCACCTTCGGTGAATCCCCCCCAACAGGAGCTTCCCCCGGTAAAGTTGTGCCTCTCTCCTCCTCTTCCTCCATCCTGTGACGCCCCCCCCCCCCCCCCATCCATCCATCCATCCCTTCTGGCTACACCCGCCAGATCAGAATATAGAATAGCTTCTCGCTCTTTCTTTCTTTGTTCCTCTGCTCGTTCGCTCTCATGTCCCTCGTCCTCCTCGCTGCATTCTGCACCCAGCGGGCCGACTTTGGGTCATCTTGTATGAAACTTATTATAGCCTTTATAGCCTTGGTCGCTTAATTAACGACACGCCCACCCGCGCCCCCGTGCAGGGAACCGAAAATAACACAGAAAAGATCCAGTGTGACAAATTAGCATGATCCCACAAAGGTCTACACCTAACAGTCACGCTTGATCAAATTTGCCCAAATGTTGCATTACTAGCATTTGTGCACAATATATTATGCATCTATCGTGGTGCATTACAGTATATGTGCGTGCGTGCGTGCATGTGATGTGCATGACGTTGTGTGTGAGAACCACGCCGGTGTTAATTCCTAACACCTATCGCCTTACCGGGCTTTACTTTAATACTCTAGATAGAGAAACCTCAGTCCACTCAGCATCTAAGGAGGAAGGTATATTGATTATCGATTGAGACACACACACACACGCACGAGCACACACACACACACACACACACACACACACACACACACAGGCACACGCACGGAGCTGCCAAGGCCCAAACAACTCAATCAATCTGCCACGAATTGAATTGTCTAGCGTCTTTGGCGACGACGGGAGCTGAGTTCATAGTTAAAGAACAGGTCTTGATGGACGAGCTTGCGTCGCTCTCTTCTAAAGGCTTGGCAGGCTTCCAGGGGCCATGCGCTGTGGCTGCTGCTGCCTTGTGGATCCACTTACATTAAAGATCAACATCCACCGTTTACTATATCGGTGGCACCCCGAGATTCTTCCTCCGTGATTTCCTTTGCTTTATAGGCATACAAATCAAGGAGCGAACATGCCGTTATGGGCCTTGTGCATATATATTAGGGAGGAAGGCAGCGCATGTTGGTATGTATACGTGCTCACTCGGGGCATGGCGACGTGTTTGTCTTCAGGGCAGGCCCCCAAAAATTGGTTTCCCATGGTTTTGCGCGGCCGCTCGTCTCATGACCCGTTTCAGTTCTCTCGGTGCAAAACGTGTTTTTGTGTACTTTGTGTCGCGTGATGTCGCGTCCCGTGAGTGGGCGACATCACATTTCTCACAAGAGTTTCTACATGGCTTTGATTCCTTAATAAGTCCACCCCTGTTCTCCTCCCAAGTTAAAACCACGTTTAACCAATTCAAACTGGGAACGCATCTGTAAAAAAAAAGATTTTTGCGTAAAAAAAATAAAAATGCAGATATACAAGCTCACATCGTGTCACTTTGTGCCGCGCTGCAAGCTTTGTACATCTACTATTTGAAACGTGTGAGAACTACTGATTTAGAAGGCATTCGTAGAATGGGACTCACGGTCTTAACGAACAAAGACATCTCGAGTGGATTCAAAGGAATAGAAGCCATGTGAAACCTGCACAGTGTATGTATAGGACGCCGTTCATACTGGTGTTTTCCAAGACGAGGATTATATCACCATAATCCGAGCCATTTATCGCTTAGAACCCCATCTATACAAACACCATCTGATGAACACCCGAACAGCACTTCACTGGAAAAGAAAGAAAGAGGTTTGGCTGGGCATTCTGTTTGGAGAGATGCCTGTCCATATGGAATGAGTTAACATCTCATGTAATGGTGATGATGATGATGATGATGATGATGATGATGATGATGATAAGGCTGCTTCCTGATGTCCATGAAACCAACCCGATCAGGCAACTGGTCAACCTCCCTCGCACTGGTTTCATGTTTGACGCCACACACACACACTCTCGTTGCATCGTCGTCAAGGAAGATGCAGACTGAAAAGAGTTTTGAATGTTATGCCACTACATATACTAAGCACATGGTAACAACAACGCTGAGGCAAGTTGGATTGCTTCAGTATAGTAGACCTTCCCTTCGCCCACAGCCCCTCCTCCAAGATGCCGTTTCCAAAAAGGCTGTGGTAAGAGCCTCTTTGAGACCCCCCCCTTCCCCCCTCACCCCCCCCCCCCCCCCCGATCACCTGCCTCACCTCTCCCCAAACCCTCACACGTGTTGTTCTCTGATCGGCCTCCAGGGGGAGCAGTAAGGGCAAAGACCTCAGCACAATCAAGTCGTTGCGCGTACTGAGGGTGCTGCGACCTCTGAAGACCATCAAGCGACTCCCCAAACTAAAGGTACACCGTTGTGTGTGTGTGTGTGTGGGTGTGTGTGTGTGTGTGTGTGTGTGTGTGTGTGTGTGTGTGTGTGTGTGTGTGTGCGCGTGTGTGTGTGTGTGTGTGTTTGCGTGTGTGCG
Source organism: Protomyctophum parallelum (assembly GCF_964188405.1). Classification (NCBI taxonomy): domain Eukaryota; kingdom Metazoa; phylum Chordata; class Actinopteri; order Myctophiformes; family Myctophidae; genus Protomyctophum; species Protomyctophum parallelum. The sequence continues at coordinate 29,272,526 of NC_139702.1, read as the reverse complement.
TGTGTGTGTGTGTGTATGCATGCGTGCGCGTGTGCGGCACATGATCAACTTCCTGCCTGTCAGTTACATGTACATATAATGTATATATATATAACTGACTATGTACATTAACCCATTCTGACCTGAGATCAGATTCTAAAAATGTCTTCTACATCCTGACAGTTTTCTGAAAAAGCTATGTTTCTATGTCAGTCGTTCTTCGATTTTTCAAAAATAGCAGACCTACAAGCTCGTATCGCGCCATACGAGCTTGTAGATCTGCTATTTTTCAATAGCTAAAGCATAACATGATGCTGACACCAAAATGGGTTCCCGTTCAGAATGGGTTAAAACCGTAGAAATGAATAATACTCCACAGACATTTACATTCGAATCAATGAGTTGATGATTCTGTGTCAAACACGTGAGATGTGAGTGAGCAGAATATATTCAGGGGCAGTGGCGTGCACAGACATTTAGAGGGGCAGGTGCTCAAGTAAAAAAAGGGCACCTTGTGCAGCGCGTGGAACCGGCCGGTTGCCTTAATAGTGTGAGATTTATAGATTGTGGGGCCTAAATAATATATTAGAAGCTTTTTTTTTAATCAAGAATTGATCAATGTCACCATGGTCCACATACTGTACAGTGTACACGGTAGAAAATAAGAAAAAAGGGGCACATTGCCAAAAGGGCCCCCTAGCACCCCCTAGTGTCTATCTGTGCACGCCACTGTTCAGGGGCCTCAGTGAGCACTGTGCCGCATGCTCCTCTCCCCCTGCAGCCCTGATGAAGTCCTGTATAGGTCGAAACATGTCGGTTGAATAAAGTTGTCCTCCTTTTTAACATTTAAGTGTGCCCCGGATCTCCGCTTTGTTCCATTATGCAGGCTGTGTTTGACTGTGTGGTCAACTCTCTGTGCCATGCTCCTCTCCCCCATACTGCAGGCTGTGTTTGACTGTGTGGTCAACTCTCTGTGCCATGCTCCTCTCCCCCATACTGCAGGCTGTGTTTGACTGTGTGGTCAACTCTCTGTGCCATGCTCCTCTCCCCCCATACTGCAGGCTGTGTTTGACTGTGTGGTCAACTCTCTGTGCCATGCTCCTCTCTCCCCCCATACTGCAGGCTGTGTTTGACTGTGTGGTCAACTCTCTGTGCCATGCTCCTCTCCCCCCCCCCATACTGCAGGCTGTGTTTGACTGTGTGGTCAACTCTCTGTGCCATGCTCCTCTCCCCCATACTGCAGGCTGTGTTTGACTGTGTGGTCAACTCTCTGTGCCATGCTCCTCTCTCCCCCCATACTGCAGGCTGTGTTTGACTGTGTGGTCAACTCTCTGAAGAACGTGCTGAACATTCTCATCGTCTACATGCTGTTCATGTTCATCTTCGCCGTGGTGGCCGTGCAGCTGTTCAAGGGCCGCTTCTTCTTCTGCACGGACGAGTCCAAAGAGTTTGCGCGCGATTGCAGGTTAGCTTAAACACACACACACACACACACACACACACACGCTAATGCTAAACATGTTAGCATGTTAGCATTAGCATGTTAGCATCTTAGCATTAGCATTAGCACGCACGCACACACAAATGCAACAAAAAAACTATCCAAACTCTGGCTTTTGGGTTCACATATGCACACGTGTTTATGTTTGATCCTGGGCCTTATACTGTAGTTCAGCTCAACCTGTATCGCCGCACTCACTGTAGGTTTACTCTCCCAGTAGTCCATGTGTCCATCCTTGTGTCCAAATTGTTCTTGAAGAAGCTCCTGAATCTGCCCACTTCTGGCTATAAGCCAGGACTCTTACCCCTCAGAGGAAAAAACATATATGCCTTCACCTTGTACTGTATTGTATTTTGTATGAAATGTCAAGACAGTTGTGAGGTAAAAAAATGTAAGGATGGAAACTACATAGGCCGACACACCAGTAAAATGTTTGTGGAAAAGACCTAGTATGTATACGTGTATGCTTATACAAATATATGCCCAACAAATGAATGCTCGCCAATTCATCTGCAAAGCATTCCATTCAATCAATAGCTAAATTATTTGCAAACTAGTCCTTACCCGTTCTGATATATTTCAACTTGTGTGTGTGTGTGTGTGTGTGTGTGTGTGTTTTTATGAATAAAAACAGCAGTATGAAAGTATTCTTACAAATGCATGGTAGGGAAACGTTTTCATGGCAAGAGCAAGGACTGCAACATTTACACTTATTAGCCCACAGAGCCCCATTTGAAAAGTATCAAGGACCCCCAGTTTGACATGCACCTATATATGGACAGTCGCACAGATCCAATTTGCAGGTGGATTTGCGTCCAAAACGGTCTCAATTGTGAGCTTTGGCTTGCGAGAACTCATGGCTTTTGCAACCTGTGATGTTGTGAGCTTGTAGATTAGCTGTTTTCACCGGAGCGTGCGCTGTAGCCACTTCACGCTGTGTGTGTGTGTGTGGCTTATGTTCAAGACAGTTGTATCTCGTGTTGTGTTTATAGCGAACTGAAAACGGCCACGCGATGACGCACGCGCACACATACGCACGTGCGCACACACAGCTTAAGTAGTTTACACACACGCTCACAGCGACACACAAATCCAGCCAGGCAAGGGCAGAAGGTTCCTATTATAACGACAGTGGGTGCCCACCTCAGAGTAGCCTGCGCACACGCTTTTAGCGAGGTGCTAAGCAAGGGTTGTTTTGGTATGTCAATCAATCCGTCCACTCCATGTGCGTGCGCACGTGCACTCTTTACGTGCGCGGCTGCATGCTGTTTCACCCACGTTTGATTAAAAGTTATATCAAGTGATCCAACAGAGCCAGCCCGATAGATAATCATTCCGTTGTGATCGTGGCCGTGCTGTTCAATGTTTCACATTAGGTGCAGGAAAGATGAGATCTGTAACTGCGCGACGCGCGTTGTCAGTGACCAGGCGTGTCACCCGCGTTTGGTTTGAAGTTATAATATGAAGTGACGTTCAAACATTGCATTGCAAAAAGTGGTTAAATAACCTTAGTAGGCTATGCGCCGTGTGTAACAGCTGCCTGTCTGCCACAATGGTGCCTGCGCTGTTTTTACCCGTGTGTGGTTTGAATCGTCTGTTACTAAGGTAGAGTGTTCGCCTCAATCGCTTCAACGCTTGTCCGTCCATTCGTGCAAAGAATAGCAGCCATAGGGGGAGGGGCCTGAGGTGGTGTGGACTCGGAGCAGATCAGCGAGTTTGGTTAAGGGGGTTGGAAATATCCCGATCGCTCGCCCGCTGTCTATTGTGAGCAAAATTGACAGCGGGCGAAACAACTCAAGTTACGCGGAAAACTGTGTCCCAGTATTAATCAGTGACCGTCCCAAAATGCAATTCACTTGTGACACAGGTGACACGTGATTTCTGGGGAGAGGAGTTTTGCCGCCCTGTGGCTGCGGGGGGTACTGCACCCGGGTGCGTTTTTAATTCACTAATAAATTAATTAATAATCATTAATGTGTCAAATCGAAAAAAGGGCTTCGTTACGCCCTCCATATTCATCTGGTCAATGCCTGTGTGAAAAGTGGGAGCAATTGGTGCAGGCAGTAAGGAGTTACGGCACTGTTTCTGACACACAGACAGACAGACTCTGACACTCAGACATTTGCTTAATTATAGAGTGATTATATTTTACACACACACAACCTGCGCACCTCACTCGTGCTCGTTGTAGCCGGGTTTATATTGATTATATTGGCAGCATAATCCATACATGGCAGCATACTATTGAGGACTCCCGCAATTCAGAGGCAATTCGGTCCCCAGTGTAGCCTGCGGCCCTTCAGAGTCACAGATTTCCATTCCATTTGGGACCACTTCAGGGAACCCCTGAGGGAAAAAGCTATTTTTCTATGTCAGTGGTTCTTCGATTTTTCAAAAAATAGCAGACCTACAAGCTCATAGCGCGCCACTCGATGGCGCGCTATGAGCTTGTAGATCTGATATTTTTCAATAGCTAAAGCGTAACGTAATGCTAACACCAAAAGGGATTCCCGCCCCAAAATGGGTTAAATCCGTGTGACCGCTTATACGCTTATTTATCATTTTTGGTCGATCAAGTAAATCTGCCAAAGTGTGCTTTGCAGACTTTTGAAAATGGACCGACCACTTTGCCTATATATCACTGCTAAAAATAAGCCTAAGAAGTCTAGTTTGTAGCTGGTTCACAGGGTGTAATAATAATGTGTCTCTTCCTCAGGGGCGAGTACCTGGTGTACGAACGAGACGAGGTCAAGGCTCAGAAGCGGGAGTGGAAGAAGTACGATTTCCACTACGACAACGTGGCTTGGGCTCTGCTCACCCTCTTCACTGTCTCCACTGGAGAGGGGTGGCCGCAGTGAGTAGGACGCACGCACGCACGCACGCACGCACGCACGCACGCACGCACGCACGCACGCACGCACGCACGCACACACATGTATCGAAGGGGTACACACACTAGTATGCAACATACAGTAGGCCTATGCCCCTCTTCCAGCTGTACTCGGGCCAGATGAAAAACCCTAGGAATCAATATTAATTAGGTGATAAATCGCCACTCGTTATCTACGCTTCCAGGCATTTTAATTGGCTGCACATTCGGTTGAACCAATTAAACCAATATATACTTTGTGTAGTCTATCGTTGACTTCCAAATCTCTTCGCAAAAAAATAAACCATTGATCCACTGACTATTTCCGTCAGATAATCGAGAGATGACTTCTGCGTACATACATAGGTCCTGGCAGAACAGCAAACGTCTTAAGGAAGGAGGAGAGACCCGCACACCGCCACTTGCTGGTTCAAGAAGTTTATTTTGATAAGAGTCGTAGCAACGTTTCGGCCTTTCGGCCTTCAGGCGTCGTCAGATAACTTGCAAATAGATTGAACGACATTGTCTTGATAAAAATGTAAATACAAACGTGAATATCATATTTGATCTCGGCCTTCAGGCTCTGACTGCTTATTATTAATCACAATCTCTTGTTAATGCAGTCCAGTCAGAACGGGAACCCCTTTTGGTGTTTTAAGCATTATGTTATACTTTAGCTGTTGAAAAACAGCAGATCTACAAGCTCATAGCGTGGCACTGAGTGCCTCGCTGCGACCTTGTAGATCTGCTATTTTTTTTAAATCGTGAAAATGTAGCGTAAATCTTTGAATATATATTCTTTCAGAGCGAATGTTTTTAACTAAAATCTTTGCTTCTGGGGGGTCCCTGGAACAACATATTTTCAGATGGGGGTCGGCGGCCAAATTCATATCATTTTTGGGGTTCTTGACATGACAAACTTTGAGAACCACTGACATAGAAACATAGGTTTATCAGAAAACCATATTTATAAAACCCACATTTTCTATCAAATATCAAAAATAGTGATTTTTTTTAATCTACAAGCTCACATTGCGGCACATTGTGAGCTTGTGGAGAGGCTTTTTTCCCCTGGTACTTTCACACACATCTCTTGTACGTCGAAATTAGGGCATTCATTTACGAAACAAACATAAGTTGAAATACAGTATGGAGATACAAAGGTTTCTGCCCCACAGCGACGGTATTTAAATATGTATATTTAACAAAAAACCCACATGGGAAAACAAAGCCTTTAGTTTATAGGCATGGAGGGAAAGCAGAGCCAACTTGTGGTGTGGTGCTGGCGGGGGCAAACAGTAGCATACAGTAGCATACAGTAGCAACCTCCAGTGACACTGACAGCCAGTGGGAACAACAGTGAATGAGGTGAACTTAAATAGAGCACCAAATTGGTCAGCTGCTTGACACCTTGAGTGTTGCAGAGTGCAGACACATATCACATACTGTATAATCGCCCACATGGTGCATAGGGAGTGTATGCACGGTCCCAACCCATTTTGTGTTGGGAACCCCTTTTGGTGTTAGCATTATGTTATGCTTTGGCTATTGAAAAATAGCAGATCTACAAGCTCATCTACGAGCTTGTAGGCCTGCTATTTTTTGAAAAATCGAAGAACGACTGACATAGAAACATAGCTTTTTCAGAAAACTGTCAGGATGTAGAAGACATTTTTAGAATCTGATCTCAGGTCAGAATGGGTTAAAAAAAAACCATTTTAATAGTATAAATTGCCCATCTCCAAGCTCACAGATGCAACGTGCTGTGTTCGTGTGTAGATACTGTATAGTGTATAGGTCATTTTCACTACCTTAGCGTTGACACACATTATGATGAAGTGAGGCATTCATTTACGGAAAAATATTACAAAAACACTAAAAAGTTTAACCCCTTTTGGTGTTGAAAAATAGCAGATCTACAAGCTCATAGCGCGCCACCGAGTGGCGCGCTATGAGCTTGTAGGTCTGCTATTTTTGAAAAATCGTGAAAATATTTCATTTCAGAAAACTGGAGGATTTAGAAGATTTTTTAAAGATTTTTGAGGTCAGGCCTAAATGGGTTAAATATACACCTCTTCATATCATAGGGCACTGTCTTGTGTCTCTTCCTTGTCATAATAGGGTGCTGAAGCACTCGGTGGACTCCACATATGAGAACCAGGGCCCGAGCCCGGGGTACCGGATGGAGATGTCCATCTTTTACGTGGTGTACTTCGTTGTCTTCCCCTTCTTCTTCGTCAACATCTTCGTGGCTCTCATCATCATCACCTTCCAGGAGCAGGGCGACAAGATGATGGAGGACTACAGCCTGGAGAAGAACGAGGTGAGGACGGAGGAAGGAATGAATTAATGGATGAATGAATGATTGAATGAGTGAATTAATTAATTAATTAATTAATTAATTAATTAATTAATTAATTAATTAATGATTGAATGAATTAATGAATGAATTAATGAATGAATTAATGAATGAATTAATGAATGTATGGATGAATGACAAGATGATGGAGGACTACAGCCTGGAGAAGAACGAGGTGAGGACGGAGGAAGGAATGAATTAATGAATGAATGAATGATTGAATGGATGGATGGATGGATGGATGGATGGATGGATGGATGGATGGATGGATGGATGGATGCATTATGAATGGATGAATGGATGAGTGAATGAATGAATGAATGGATGGATGGATGGATGGATGCATTATGAATGGATGAATGGATGAGTGAATGAATGGATGGATGGATGGATGGATGGATGGATGGATGGATGGATGGATGGATGGATGGATGAATGTATGGATGAATGAATGTATGGTTGAATGAATGAATTATGAATGGATGAATGAATGAATGAATGAATGGATGAATGGATGGATGGATGGATGGATGGATGGATGGATGGATGAATGGATGGATGAATGAATGTATGGATGAATGAATGCATTATGAATGGATGAATGAATGAGTGAATGAGTGAATGAATGAATGTATGGATGAATGAATTCATTATGAATGGATGAATGAATGAATGAATGAATGAATGAATGAATGAATGAATGAGTGAATGAATGAATGAATGAATGAATGAATGCATGCATGAATGCATGAATGAATGAATGAATGAATGGATGAATGGATGGATGAATGGATGACAAGATGATGGAGGACTACAGCCTGGAGAAGAACGAGG
>NC_139702.1:29249984-29259984 GCF_964188405.1 Protomyctophum parallelum | reverse complement strand
ATGTTATGATTTAGCTATTTTTGAGAAATCGTTAAAATGTGGCGCAAAACATGGAATATATATTTCATAGCGAACATCTTTAACTAAAATATTTGCTTCTGGGGGGGATCCCTGGAACTACATATTTTGATAATTTTGGGGGTCCTTGACATGAAAAAGGTTGAGCACCACTGAAAACATAGTTTTTTTCAGATTTTTGTATTTATTCAGAAATCCAAAAAAAGCCATTTTTTTAACCGACCTCTGCCCAAAATGGGTCAATTTAACCTATACGTCTACAACACTGAAGGTTTTCCGATCTGTGTCCTTGTTGTTGATTCCCTCTTAACGGCGCAGCCATAATGACTCCGTCTTCTCCTTCTTCTATCTCTTCACATGCTTTCTTTAAAAACCCTCTCTACTCTGTTGGCGCTACCTCCTCTACCTCCTCCCCCTCCTCCTCCTCTTCCTGTGATAAAAAAAAAAAAAAAAAAAATCCATCCAATCAAAATGCACTATGAACTCCTCCATCTTGTTCTCCATCCATGGTGATGTGTGGTGGTGCTGCTATGATGATGATGATGATGATGATGTGCGTTTCGTCCCCATTGCCCCCGCCCCACCCCCCCCCCCACAACAACAACAACAACAACAAAACCACCTGTCCCAAATGTCTTTCACTCACACTCTACTCTGCATCCTCAAACAAAACAATTATAATAATAACAATTACGCCTTCCCCCATTCATTCTTCTACATCTACGCATAATGTAGGATATGGTTGGTTTGTAATTTATCTATCGACGCTTTCCGCTGCATCCTCATTGGTCAATGCATTATCCCCTCCTCCTCCTCCTCCTCCTCCTCCTCCTCATCCCCTGTGGCCAATCGTAACCTTGGATACTCCCCTGACCTCTGACCTATGTGCATGTGCTTCCAGTATGATGGACCACCGTAGCACAAAAGGGTTATATGTGGGTTGTACATAAATCAGTGTTAATTTTGAAAGCAAATTTTCATTCAGTCATATAGTCATAGTCATGGTCACAGTACTTTATCTAGTATAAAATACTAGATAATAGTATAGTATCTAGCTTTAGTCGACTAAATATCACAAGATTTTTGTTGACTAAATGTACAGTTGACACGAATGTCTTTTGGCGGTGCCTTGCCTTGATGGCGTCATAATGTATTCGTTGGGGCTGAAATTGTCAATACATTTTGTCTTAGTTTTAGTCATCGTAGCTTTAGTTTTTATTTAGTTTTCATCTGTGAAAAAAGGTATAGTTTACAAAATTAACACTGATACAGACTTTGAGGTCGGTGCGCTGCCCTACACTCAACAAGCAAGTCAACACTTTCTCATGCAGACACGCAAAACATACATTTGAAACTAATGAATCATAAATCAGTGTGAATGTTGAAGTCAGGGGTTTTTTGTGCTAAACCAGTCCTGCCCCAACTGGTCTGCATGTAAGCCGTAAGTCTCCTTGAGAATTATGCTGCCATGACAAGCCAAGCCAAGCCATGCCATGACAACTGCCTGCACTGAGGCTGCTTGCTAGAGTACCCCCCCCCCTTCTTTCCCGCATTACTCCCTCCTCCCCTCCTCTGCCTTGCCTGTCAACCCACCAGGGGAGTCTGGCCACTGGTTGTGTGGACACCGGCACTTTAAGTTTTGGTTCCATGTGTACACACTCTCTCTCTCTCTCTTAGAGTTATAGACCCATGAGGGTTCTAACTATTAAAGCCAATGGCATTTCTTTTAGCTGGTGGCGCCCCGGAAACCCACGATGGGGTCCTTGGACTTGAAAACCAGTGTTTTTAGATCAAAATGGACGCACTATTAAAATATAAACGTTCCGATAATGTTCTGCGCTATAAAGCACAGCTTTAATTAAACAGATCAAAGCCTATGTCTTTAGTGGTGTCACTTATTGCCGGAACTACGAGGTCACAACTCGCCATGATGCAACATGCTGTGAGCTTGTATAGGGTTAATTTCAGGGAGCGACATCATATGACAAAGTATAAATGAGTAGCTGTGATTGAAGCAGCTTTTAAGTGGAGACAGAAATTAGTGATTCTTGGGACTGTATCCGGGGCTATTAGGTGCCTCTCAGTATATTGTTTCCTTACATTTGCAATAGATACAGCATAGTATAATTATATAGAGAGTCAGTGTATAAGACAGCGTGGGCTGTTACGGTGTTGCTTTTCAAATATGCCATGCGTGCCACATGACAACCCTAAGCCACTCCCTGGTGTGTGTGTGTGTGTGTGTGTGTGTGTGTGTGTGTGTGTGTGTGTGTGTGTGTGTGTGTGTGTGTGTGTGTGTGTGTGTGTGTGTGTGTGCGCGTGTGTGTGGTTGACATGCACAGTGCCCCCTTTCCATCCTGTGTGGTCTGCTTGTCCCTCAATGATCAGTGCATTTGGTTCTCTTAAAAAAGAAATCTGTTTTACCAGATTGGATGATGACAATTAGATTCAGTTATGATTTTACTTTTCGTTATTCTTTCGCTCTGACTCCTCTCTCTCTCTCTCTCTCTCTCTGTGCCTTTGCCGTTTGTACTGTTTCTCAGACTTTTCCTCATTTCCCTTTGTGTGTGAGATAAGTTTTGATATGATTTGTTGGGTCCGACTTGGCCCTAGCGGCGCTCTGTCTTTCTCTCTCTCTCTTTCTCCTCCTGTCTTTTTTACTCTCTCTTTCCTCCTGCCGTTCTTTCTCTCTTCTTCTTTCGCGCTCTCTCTCTCTCTCTCTCTCTCTCTCTCATGCTGTTGTGTTTGTTTTCCTTTTTGGTTTGTGTTTTGGTAAGAAGGGGGGGTTTATTTGGCAGGACCTTCGAGCGTGCATATAACGGTGAAACTGACTGAGTGTTCTTCTCCGCTGTGCACGGCACGCAGAACAACTTCATCAACCTGAGCTTCCTGAGGCTGTTCCGAGCCGCTCGTCTCGTCAAGCTGCTGAGACAAGGCGAGACCATCCGCATCCTCCTCTGGACCTTCGTCCAGTCCTTCAAGGTATGGAAGATATTAACCCATTTAGGCCTGACGTAAAAAAAAAAAAAGGTCTTTGTGCCGCAATTTTCGCGAATTTTCAAAAATAGCAGACCTACAAATATGAGCTTGTAGATCTGCTATTTTTCAATAGCTAAAGTATAACAGTTAAAACACCAAAAGGGGTTCCCACCCAAAATGGGTTAACACTATGACTCCTGAACACGAGTTAACGCGAGTTGATTGACTGTAGAACAGCTTCCCTCCCGTTTTGCGAGTTACACAAGTTATGTTTTCATTGTTTAAAGGACCACTTCACCACTTTTCAAACTATCTTCATGTAATTGGTCCTCACTAATAATCGTGAAAAAAATTGTGCAATTTTTTTCTACTCGGTCTGTGTCTCATTGGAGGGCTGTGGGCAGTTCAGAAACCGTCTTCCAGTGACATCATCGATGGGGAATACAAGCTAATAGAAACTGCAGGCTTTCTAGTCCTGAAAAGTTGCAATGCGGAAATGGAAGCCATCGTTCTCACGATAATTTAAAAAATAATCTGCCTAATGATGATGTCACTGGAAGACGGTTTCTAAACTGCCCACAGCCGTCCTATGAGACACAGACTGAGTAGAAAAAAGACGTGCCATTTTTTCATGATTATTAGTGAGGACCTATTATATGAAGATAGGTTGAAAAGTGGTGAAGTGGTCCTTTAATCCGAGTCTTTAATACGTTTTAAGTCATACGGGGATTCCACCGGACAGAGTGGGATATAGGTGACGCGTTTTGATGACGACGTCGCAAAAACAAATCTGTCGCTTTGGCGTGCAAAGGATTCTGCGAAATTGAGCCCCAATGCATTACACAATGGCGGCGGTGGTGGTGCGGGGCGGGGCAGGTGCATTCCTCCTCCGCTCTGTTGTTGTGGTCGGCACTTTGGAATATTTGTTTAACACTACGGCAAGCGATTACGCCGTTTTAAAGCGGATTTTCATCACAAGCAACTATCAAGTTGGCGCAGTGGCTCTTCAAAGGTTAGTGGAAAAACACGGCAGGGAGATCCTGGAACACTGATTGTTTAATCGCGGCATTAAAACTGTTAAAGCGAAAATGTAATAACCAAACAACAGTGAAGTGAATAAGGGAAGAAGATTCTTTTGCACTCACATCACAAGCCCTGGCATCCTGGTCAGGACCCCAGCAGGTTGAACGCACCCGGAGCGCCAAGCAATCTCAAACAGCTCTTATTATAGTAGTGGTTCTCGTGAATTTGAATCCTGAAAAGTAACAGTTTTTAGACATAATGAGGTTGCCACCTCGACAGAGACGATATTCTTGGAACAACAGGGACATTTACATCCTGGGAGCACGCTGGTGTTCTAGCAGGCCTATACAGTATATGGCACAAGGAGCTTTATAAGATACACTGGCCACTATGGTGTCACAAATTATGACATCATCGTTAATCCAGAGTTTAATATAGACTGGTGAGAATGTACTAAATGAACTCTCTAGCCTGGTTTCATGTTCACTTTCTCGTAGAAAACACTCATTTCATGACATCAAATTTATGTATTTCAGGTTTTCTGACCTCAGAAAACTGAACTTTGAACATTGAGTGGATTTTGGATGATTGACAGACAAAATCCCTCAACAGAGACTCAGAACACAGAGAGAAAAAAAAAAACCCCACTGTGGATTTTTCAGTTAAACTTAAAATCTTTTAATACACGTTTGAAGGACCATAACAAAGACCTTTTAATGTCTTGTAAACCAGCAGCATGTCATAAAGCCTTTAAGTATTATACTGTTCACACACTAATATCATGTCTCTCTCTCCTGGCGTGTGCTATAGGCTCTGCCATATGTGTGTCTGCTCATTGCGATGCTGTTTTTCATCTACGCCATCATTGGCATGCAGGTGAGTGAGTGACTCTGAAAGTGTCAAAGATGCACTATAGGTGTGTGTGTGTGTGTGTGTGTGTGTGTGTGTGTGTGTGTGTGTGTGTGTGTGTGTGTGTGTGTGTGTGTGTGTGTGTGTGTGTGTGTGTGTGTGTGTGTGTGTGTGTGTGTGTGTGTGTGTGTGTGTGTGTGTGTGTGGAAGTAGAACATGCACAGGCTCAAATTTGGAACGGTGCATGTCAAATGGGTGCTGAGGACGATGATGATGGGGGGGTTGTGTGTGCGTGTGTGCGCGTGTGTGTGTGCGCGTGTGTGTGTGCGTGTGCGTGTGTGTGTGTGTAGTTGTTTGGGAACCTGGCACTAGATGAGGATACTGCCGTCAATTCGCACAACAACTTCCGGACCTTCATCATGGCGCTCATGCTGCTGTTCAGGTGGGTTCACACACACACACACACACACACACACACACACACACACACACACACACACACACACACACACACACACACACACACACACACACACTCACAAACCAAGGAGTGCCTACCGGTATCTTGTCTCTGTTTCTGTCTCTCCCTCAGTCCCTCTGTCTGTCTCAGTGTCTGTCTCTCTCTCTCTCTCTCTCTCTCTCTCTCTCTCTCTCTGTCTCTCTCTCTCTCTCTCTCCCTCTCCGCCACCATCTGCTTGTCTGTGTCCCTCTTTGCTCTCTGCCTATGTTGTCAATTTTGCTCTAGGCAATAGTGATTAATGTGTTTACACTGATGTTTTGCATATGCGCACGTGCATGCGTGCGTGCGTGGCGTTCGTGCGTGCGTGTGTGGCGTGCGTGTGTGGCGTGGCTTGCGTGGCGTGTGTGCTATCCCATCATCAGGAGTGCCACGGGTGAGGCATGGCAGGAGATCATGCTGGACTGTCTGGGAGGTAAGGAGTGTGATCCTGAGACGGGGAACACGGAGCCAGAGTGTGGCAGCGTCTTCGCATACACATACTTTGTGTCCTTCATCTTCTTCTGCTCTTTCCTGGTGAGGTCCATATTCACACAGACACTGTCCCCTTTCACACATCGTTATCACACAGACACTGTCCTCTTTCACACATCGTTATCACACAGACACTGTCCCCTTTCACACATCGTTATAACACAGACACTGTCCCCTTTCACACATCGTTATCACACAGACACTGTCCCCTTTCACACATCGTTATCACACAGACACTGTCCCCTTTCACACATCGTTATCACACAGACACTGTCCCCTTTCACACATCGTTATCACACAGACACTGTCCCCTTTCACACATCGTTATCACACAGACACTGTCCTCTTTCACACATCGTTATCACACAGACACTATCCTCTTTCACACATCGTTATCACACAGACACTGTCCCCTTTCACACATCGTTATCACACAGACACTGTCCTCTTTCACACATCGTTATCACACAGACACTATCCTCTTTCACACATCGTTATAACACAGACACTGTCCTCTTTCACACATCGTTATCACACAGACACTGTCCCCTTTCACACATCGTTATAACACAGACACTGTCCCCTTTCACACATCGTTATCACACAGACACTGTCCCCTTTCACACATCGTTATCACACAGACACTGTCCCCTTTCACACATCGTTATCACACAGACACTGTCCTCTTTCACACATCGTTATCACACAGACACTGTCCTCTTTCACACATCGTTATCACACAGACACTGTCCCCTTTCACACATCGTTATCACACAGACACTGTCCCCTTTCACACATCGTTATAACACAGACACTGTCCCCTTTCACACATCGTTATCACACAGACACTGTCCTCTTTCGTCATCGTTATCACACAGACACTGTCCCCTTTCACACATCGTTATCACACAGACACTGTCCCCTTTCACACATCGTTATCACACAGACACTGTCCTCTTTCGTCATCGTTATCACACAGACACTGTCCCCTTTCACACATCGTTATCACACAGACACTGTCCTCTTTCACACATCGTTATCACACAGACACTGTCCCCTTTCACACATCGTTATAACACAGACACTGTCCCCTTTCACACATCGTTATCACACAGACACTGTCCTCTTTCACACATCGTTATCACACAGACACTGTCCCCTTTCACACATCGTTATCACACAGACACTGTCCCCTTTCACACATCGTTATCACACAGACACTGTCCTCTTTCACACATCGTTATCACACAGAGACTGTCCCCTTTCACACATCGTTATCACACAGACACTGTCCCCTTTCACACATCGTTATCACACAGACACTGTCCTCTTTCACACATCGTTATCACACAGACACTGTCCCCTTTCACACATCGTTATCACACAGACACTGTCCCCTTTCACACATCGTTATCACACAGACACTGTCCTCTTTCACACATCGTTATCACACAGACACTGTCCTCTTTCACACATCGTTATCACACAGACACTGTCCCCTTTCACACATCGTTATCACACAGACACTGTCCTCTTTCACACATCGTTATCACACAGACACTGTCCTCTTTCACACATCGTTATCACACAGACACTGTCCCCTTTCACACATCGTTATCACACAGACACTGTCCCCTTTCACACATCGTTATCACACAGACACTGTCCCCTTTTACACATCGTTATCACACAGACACTGTCCTCTTTCGTCATCGTTATCACACAGACACTGTCCCCTTTCACACATCGTTATCACACAGACACTGTCCCCTTTCACACATCGTTATCACACAGACACTGTCCCCTTTCACACATCGTTATCACACAGACACTGTCCTCTTTCACACATCGTTATCACACAGACACTGTCCCCTTTCACACATCGTTATCACACAGACACTGTCCTCTTTCACACATCGTTATCACACAGACACTGTCCTCTTTCACACATCATTATCACACAGACACTGTCCCCTTTCACACATCGTTATCACACAGACACTGTCCCCTTTCACACATCGTTATCACACAGACACTGTCCCCTTTCACACATCGTTATCACACAGACACTGTCCCCTTTCACACATCGTTATCACACAGACACTGTCCCCTTTCACACATCGTTATCACACAGACACTGTCCTCTTTCACACATCGTTATCACACAGACACTGTCCTCTTTCACACATCGTTATCACACAGACACTGTCCCCTTTCACACATCGTTATCACACAGACACTGTCCCCTTTCACACATCGTTATCACACAGACACTGTCCTCTTTCACACATCGTTATAACACAGACACTGTCCTCTTTCACACATCGTTATCACACAGACACTGTCCCCTTTCACACATCGTTATCACACAGACACTGTCCCCTTTCACACATCGTTATCACACAGACACTGTCCTCTTTCACACATCGTTATCACACAGACACTGTCCTCTTTCACACATCGTTATAACACAGACACTGTCCTCTTTCGTCATCGTTATCACACAGACACTGTCCTCTTTCGTCATCGTTATCACACAGACACTGTCCCCTTTCACACATCGTTATCACACAGACACTGTCCTCTTTCACACATCGTTATAACACAGACACTGTCCTCTTTCGTCATCGTTATCACACAGACACTGTCCTCTTTCACACATCGTTATCACACAGACACTGTCCTCTTTCACACATCGTTATCACACAGACACTGTCCTCTTTCACACATCGTTATCACACAGACACTGTCCCCTTTCACACATCGTTATCACACAGACACTGTCCTCTTTCACACATCGTTATCACACAGACACTGTCCCCTTTCACACATCGTTATCACACAGACACTGTCCTCTTTCACACATCGTTATCACACAGACACTGTCCTCTTTCACACATCGTTATCACACAGACACTGTCCCCTTTCACACATCGTTATCACACAGACACTGTCCCCTTTCACACATCGTTATCACACAGACACTGTCCCCTTTCACACATCCTTATCACACAGACACTGTCCTCTTTCGTCATCGTTATCACACAGACACTGTCCTCTTTCACACATCGTTATCACACAGACACTGTCCTCTTTCACACATCGTTATCACACAGACACTGTCCTCTTTCACACATCGTTATCACACAGACACTGTCCCCTTTCACACATCGTTATCACACAGACACTGTCCCCTTTCACACATCGTTATCACACAGACACTGTCCTCTTTCACACATCGTTATCACACAGACACTGTCCTCTTTCACACATCGTTATCACACAGACACTATCCTCTTTTTCTGATGTCAGTGATTTGGATTCCATAGAAGTCAGCATATGTCTTCTATAGAAGTGTGTCCTGCACCAAAATAGGCTATCTACAAGCTTACAACACGTCGCAGTGCGTGTAAGCTTGTTTTTGGTTATTAGTTATTAATGATCTCAGATATTTCAGAACCGCAATCATGAACGCCTCAATCTGCAAATTCTTTATACCAAAACATACATATTGTGTCAGTGTGTAGGACACACAGCGTTATTGCGTAGTGACTCATCACGCTGTTTTACAAATGACATATGTGACCCAGGCCAGTGATTTCAACCACAAGTCGGCACAGTTGATAATATACAGTTATAGCTGAAAATAAAATGAATTTCTTTTTTTGGTGGTTTTCGTTTTTAGCCACATTAACACAGTTGGAATGTTAAAGAATGTTTTTATTCCATCAGAAAGTCGTTTTAGTGTCATGAAGTCGTTGTAATTGCGTAAACAAGTCACTGTCTAATGTTTTAACCATTGAGTTAAGCAATGCTAACCAATGCTAATCAGAAAATCAGCTTTACTTTCAAAGTATGCAAATTCCGCTAAAATCCGCTTTTTTGTACACAATCGTTTTTGAAGATAATACTAGTCTTTTACTAACTGGCTAACAGAAATAGCAGAGAAAGAAGTATTAACCATCGTATTTTGTAAAAAGTGTGTTTATTTTCGGTCCACCTAAAGCTAATGTTCCAGATGGGGGCACTGGTGAATCAGAACAATGGAACATGTTGAAATGGCTTCCTTTTTCCAATAACAGAAGAAGAACACAACGTAAACATTGAAAACATTGTAACATTATGTCACCATAACGTGGC
>NC_139702.1:29237484-29244984 GCF_964188405.1 Protomyctophum parallelum | reverse complement strand
GGCCCGTTACGGCGTGATTTAAAGGAACTGCATTGACTTGAAGCATTGTGACTCTCTCTCACCCCCCGGTTCACTCTGTAGCAGCATTGTGACACTCTCTCTCACCTCCCGGTTCACTCTGTAGCAGCATTGTCACTCTCTCTCACCCCCCGGTCCACTCTGTGGACAGCAGCAGCGGTGCTTTCACTTGCCTGCTCAAAGCCCCGCTGTCTGTTCTATACGAGCCACGAAAGAGGGTTATATATAACCGCCAGCAAACTGCATTAACGATACACGGACAAACTCCCATTTTCACCTCGCATAGAATGGTGTCTCAACAACGACTCACTAACTAACTAACTAACTAACTACAGGAAGTAACAACACCTCCCTACCCCATCCCCCTCCCCTCTCTCTCTCTCTCTCTCTCTCTCTCTCTCTCACACACACACCTCTCCTCCTCTTTTACAATACGCCAGACCAAAACTAACACATGCTTTTTTCTCTCTCTCTCTCTCTCTCTCTCTCTCTCTCTCTCTCTCTCTCTCTCTCTCTCTCTCTCTCTCTCTCTCTCTCTCTCTCTCTCTCACACACACACACACACACACGCACTCTTGCTCTCACCGCTCTTCTCCACAGCGGTCAAACCAATAACCTCTGTGTATTTGTCCCCCCCCCTCCCTCCTCCTCCTCCTCCTCCTCCTCCTCCTCCTCCTCTTCCACCTCCCCCTTTCCTCTTGTCGACTCCCACAATGCACCTGTTTGGGTGCACCCCCCCTCTCCCCTCCTCCGTCCTTCTCCCATGTGTTGTTGTTATTTCCTTCTTGTTTCTTTTTTTTTGTGCGTTCGTTTTCCATGTCGTCCGTATCCGTTTGTTCCGTCTGTCTGTCTGTCTGTGTGTGTGTGTGTGTGTGTGTGTGTGTGTGTGTGTGTGTGTGTGTGTGTGTGTGTGTGTGCGCGCGCGCAGCGCGCGCGTGCGTGCGTGCGTGCGTGCGTGCGTGCGTGCGTGCGTGCGTGCGCCTTTCGTTGGGTGTGTATGCACAATGTGTGGCGTGTGTGCACATGTGTGTGTGCGTGCGTGTGTGTGTGTGTGTGTGTGTGGCCACCCCAGCGGCAGGATCAGTTACACAGACATGTATCAGATGCTAAGACACATGTGTCCACCGCTAGGCCTCGGGAAGAGGTGTCCCGCCCGGGTCGCCTATAAGGTAGACTCGTATACCCCCGACCCCTCCCCCGCCCTCGCCCTCTCTCTCTCTCTCTCTCCTCCTCCTTACCCCCCCCTCCTCTCTCCCATCGCTGGGGCAGATCCTCCCCCCCCCCCCCCCCTCCATCCCTTCAATGTTAAAAAAAAAACCTTCCTCTCGTCTAAAAGACCCCCCCATGGGGGGGGAGCCGTCCCTCTCACTGTTTCCACCACTACCCCCACTCCCTATCCCAACCCCACCCCACTATACCCCCACCCCTTTCCCCCATCCCAGCGCTGTTCTTCTGACTGTCTGTTAGTGCTGGTTGTGGTGGTGGTGAGCGCTGTTCCGTCCTTTTTTTCCCTTCTCCGCCCCCGTGGATGGAGGGATGGGCTTCGTCGTGAAGTGATAGTGAAGTGGTAGTCAGTGCTGTTTTATTTTCATTTTTTCCCCCCCTTTTATTTCTTATTTTCTTTCCTCTCGTCGTCAGGCCGCAGGAGTAAGGGAATGGAGGAGGCTTTGCCCGTCCTTCTGCAACCTGCACGGACGCACAATGCACACACACACACACACACACACACACACACACACACACGCAACATGCAACTAGAACACGTGTGATCATGCAGCGAGTCGAAGCGGGGTTGGCGAAAGGGCCTCTCTGTGTGGAGTTTGCATGTTCTCCCCGTGTCCCCTATAGGGTAGGTACCCTCACATGTTCTCCCCGTGTCCCCTAGGGTAGGTACCCTCACAAAAAACATGCAGTAATCCTGGTCTCTAAACTACCTCCCCCTGGCCAGCCGGGGCGCCTGATGGAGGGGAAAGGAACTGGTCAGAATAACGTGTTCCTTCCACGCGCTACGTCCGGACGGGGAAACTCCCCCCCTGTCAGGTGTAAAGAAGCAGCTTGGACTCCTCATACATAGAAGGAATGTCAGTCCGCTGCCCCCCCAGGTTGGCAGAGGAAGTGTAGCGCCCAGGATTACATTAGATAATTGACACTGGGTGAAAAATAATGGGTTGCAAAATCGTGGGATAAAAAAAAAAGAAAAAAAAAGAAATGCAGCGAGCGAGTCGATTCAGTTTCAACGTAATGGAGCGGGGGGGGGGGGGGTTAAAATGTTTTGAAAACGGATGAGAAAATCGGCTGCCTCTGATGTTTCTATACTTGATAGAACATACATGTACACTTTTTTTTATATACCCACGTATCACTTTTACTTCATGAACTCTAAAGCCAACAAATACATTCCTATATTCGAAGAGGAAAATATTGCTTGAAGAAAGGGTATTTTTTCCCCCCTGCCAAAACAGCCCTAGTAATGCCATGAAGCATTGATTGATTGATTGATTGTTTGAAATATTTATTAACAGTTGGCAGAATTACAGTACATTTCAAGCACAAACTCAATACAAAGACTGTTAACTGTGCGAGTGGACGACCCAATTAAGCATTACACTTGTGTACAAGAGGGTCCACCATGTTCAATTCATCAAAATACCCTTGAGGTATATGTGCCCTTTAGAAACGTATAGTGGTATATATCACGTCGGCTACACAAGGTGCAACGACCTGCTTACGATGCGGGTACAGAAGGATCGGCAAGGAATGCTCGTCTTCATGTCCTCTACATCTCTTGTCCCTGCGGATGGCGCTCTGTAGCGCGCACACACACACACACATGCACACAGACAGACCCCCCCCCCCCGTACAGTGTCAAACAAACACCGTTGGGTATAATATAGGCAAAGTTCTGGCCCTTCCTGTGATGTGGGTCGTGTTGGGTTCTTGTATATACACAGCAAAAGCCTGCAGAATCTCTGGCTATATGCCTGTGGTGAGTCACAGACTACTGGCAACGTGTAAAGACTCGGTTGAGCTCCTCAGAACTCCCTTTGTTTTTGTCCTGTGGTTCCTTCCGTCTTCTGTCAACACCTCCCCCCGCCCCGCTCCCCTCCCTCTCTCTATCTATCTCTCTCTCTCTCTCTCTCTCTCTCTCTCCCTTTCTCTCTCTGTCAAATGTGTAAATGCAGTTCTAGTTGGAACGTTCGACTCCCCATCTTTCTACATCTCTCCTCCACCTCCATCTGTCTTCTCTCTCTCTCTCTCTCTCTCTCTCTCTCTCTCTCTCTCTCTCTCTCTCTCTCACATTGTTCTTGCGGATCCTTCTCATTCGCTCATCTCTCCCTTTCCGTGGTTTCTCCACCCTCTCTCGGTCTCCTCTGTGTGCCTCAGTGATCATTGTCCCTCCATGTTCCACCCATGACACCACAGCACTGCCTCCATCCATCCCGCTGTCTCTCTGTCTATCAGCTACTTTTCCCCCTCTTCTGTTCTCTTCCCCCCTCCCCCCCTCTCTCTCTCTCTCTCTCTCTCTCTCTCTCTCCAGCCTGTCTGACAAACAGGCCTATTGTATATAATGCGTCGGCCATTGAAGAATCGTAACGTTTAACCGATAAAGCTTCATGAAAAATCCTTTTAAAAGACAGTTGAGGTGATAAATCCCCCCCTATGTTGTCTGTCAGCTTGGAGAGGTCGGACATTTTTTTAACTTTGGTTCCCTTGACACTGAGTCCAGTAGTCAAGTATGTGGAAAAGCTGTTTCTCTTTTTTGTTGTTGTTTTTTGGGAATACTAAGGCTGCATTCTCACTGGAAAGTATTAGGTTTGACAGACGTGGTGAGAAGAGACGACTCCGTTTTCAACTTGGCCTTTTCTCAGTGGACTTTTTGTCAGTGTCGTTTTAGTGTTGTGTCTTTTTTCTCTTGTCTTGTATACTGTAATATATACTCTACCTTCCCCTTTCTACCTGAACACACTTCCTGCCTCTCACTGTTGCTCCCTTGCTCTCGTTCTTTCTTTTCCTTTCTTTCTTTCTTTCTTTCTTTCTTTCTTTCTTTCTTTCTTTCTTTCTTTCTTTCTTTCTTTCTTTCTTTCTTTCTTTCTTTCGTTCGTTCGTTCGTTCGTTCGTTCGTTCGTTCGTTCGTTCGTTCGTTCGTTCGTTCGTTCGTTCGTTCGTTCGTTCGTTCGTTCGTTCGTTCGTTCGTTCGTTCGTTCGTTCTTTCTTTCTTTCTTTCTTTCTTTCTTTCTTTCTTTCTTTCTTTCTTTCTTTCTTTCTTTCTTTCGTTCGTTCGTTCGTTCGTTCGTTCGTTCGTTCGTTCGTTCGTTCGTTCGTTCGTTCGTTCGTTCGTTCGTTCGTTCGTTCGTTCGTTCGTTCGTTCGTTCGTTCGTTCGTTCGTTCGTTCGTTCTTTCTTTCTTTCTTTCTTTCTTTCTTTCTTTCTTTCTTTCTTTCTTTCTTTCTTTCTTTCTTTCTTTCTTTCTTTCTTTCTTTCTTTCTTTCTTTCTGTCTTTCTTTCTTTCTTTCTTTCTTTCTTTCTTTCTTCTTTCTTTCTGTCTTTCTTTCTTTCTCCTGTTATACCACGCGCTCTTGTTAATTATTTTTTCGCTCTTTCAGTGTTCTTCATTCTCACCCTCCCCTTTTTATCTGTAACCGCATCTCATTAATCTGCCTTTTATAGAGCCACCTATAGTCTCAACTGAAAACTAACAGCTTAGACCCCGCCCCCACAGAGTGGGCAAAAAGAAAGAAAAAAAAAGAACTAAACAAAAATACTTAACAAATAAACATCACTCATACTTTTTGATCTTCACCTTCTCTGATTCTTCTTCTTCTTTCAGGGAATGTCACACTCGTCAGTCCTCTCTAACTCCCCCCCCCCGCCCCCCTCCCCTTTAGACACAGCACCCGTTTTGCATCCAGAGAGATCTTTGCCTGGACACCAAAACCCATTGTGTTTTAAATCCAGACATTTCATCACTGGCACATCTGACTTTGGACACAAAGTCAGACGCCAACAGTGAGATAACACTGTACTATATCAGCAAGCAATCAATCGAACAAATCGAACAAAACAAAAAAAAGATATAAGAAACGCATCGAATAGAACACACATCTATCGATCGTTTTTAATCTGAATGAGGATACTCTCTGTCCGCGGATGCACGGCTGCTTGTATTTTGGGCAAGGGAGGGGGTAGCGGCGGGCTGGCGGGGTTGGTGGAGGGGAGCTGGGTATAGGGTGGTGTGTGTGTGTGGGGAGGGGTGAAATAAGCATGCTGCATGTCCGTTTGTCTGGGACTTACAAGGGACGTTACGGCGGTTATTGCACGCAATCCCCAGATTCTGTGTTGCATGGCTACAGATGATGACATCATGCCTGCCTGCCGAGAGCCGTGGATGTTTGGCTGTTGCCGTTCGCCACTTGTCTGGCATGCCCGACACTAGAACACTCTCTCTCACACACACACACACACACAAGCATGACAAAACTCACTATATGCCGTGCTTGCCTTTTCCGTGAGTGCCCAACGCTCATGTTCATACAGGTAAACTCAATGGATGCCAACTGGCTGGGATGGGAAACAAACAAGCCGTTTAAGTGGCTTGATTTGTTCTATCTTGCGAGTTCCGCCATTGGATTTACCTTGTAGAGTTATATATATATATATACAACCTCCACAATGCAGGTATATAGGGGGAGCTCTATAGCAGATGCCTCGGTATAACAAAACAAAACAAAACATGCCAGTCTCCTCAAAAGAATGGCAAGGACTGTCCCAGTGATACTGTCATTGTTCTTCTCCAGTCCATCTATTCGTGTTCGTCGTCAAAAGGACTCCAATTAAGAGTAGCGTACTTAATTGGAGTCATGTGTGTTAAGTGGGTCGGGGGGGTGGGTCGGTGTATATGTGTGCGATATACTGTATGTGTGTCACGACTAAGATGTGTGAATGAGCTTATCTGCATTCACACATTATGGGAACATGGGCACAGGTTGGGCTCGGAGGCCGCACACTATAGGCTCCGATTGTTCTTTCCTCGTGGTTCTCGGCTCTCAAGCCCCGATTCATGCTTAGTCACGCGACTGTGTCCCGCGGCAGGAACAGCCCGAACCCTCGAGCTCACATTGTGAGCTCGTAATGGTCTGCTGCTGTTCCAATTGCGCGACACCATCGTACGACGGAGCATAAATTAGGGTTCCACGGTCGCTTAGTAGCAAATGCCCCCCCCCCCCGTTTGGATAGCTGTGCTGTATGGTAGAGTATCACTGGCGAGCAGGAGACTTGGGGGGGGGAATGGAAATGCTTGCACACACCCCTCAAAACACACCCCTTAAGACTAAACCACACCCATACAGAGGTGTGGCTTCCAGAGGTACCTCTCACATGAGAGGTGTTGAAAGGTACCTATAGAAGTCAGTCTGGAA
The DNA here is from genome assembly GCF_964188405.1 of Protomyctophum parallelum. NCBI lineage: Eukaryota > Metazoa > Chordata > Actinopteri > Myctophiformes > Myctophidae > Protomyctophum > Protomyctophum parallelum. The sequence goes on along the minus strand of NC_139702.1, from coordinate 29,238,551 downwards.
CAGACCAACAGAATGGGACTGTACGTGCACCAGTCAAATGTTAGGAGGGACTTTAGGACACTCATGAGCGTGCTCGGTATATATAGGCCTTCAATCCGGAGTGCGTTCTCAGCCTATATACGCTTTCGACCTCAAGCCAAATTGACAAACAGAGCTTCATGGCACAGAAAGACGTTTTTTGCTTTGTCTTTCTATATTATTATCCTAGACGGACTGGAAATCTATAAAAAATTAAAAAAAAACTTGATAACTAATGAGAACATCGGACAGAGCCCAGCTATAACTGGCTGTTGTCTATGGAGCTCTCTCGACAACCCTTCCCCCTACCCCCGCCCCCCTTCCTTTTACCTTCCTGGAGGTTCAGACACACCCCTTTACCCTGGACACGCCCCTTTCTCACCCTCTCTCGTCCTGACTGGCTCTCTCCACAGAGGCTGCTGCGCATGGACCTGCCCGTCGCCGACGACAACACAGTGCATTTTAACTCCACCCTCATGGCGCTGATCCGAACGGCACTGGATATAAAGATCGCCAAGGGTATGCCTGTTACCTTCTCTGTCTCTGTCTATGTCTCTCTCTCTCTCTCTGCCTCCATATATGCATATACATCAGCGATTCAACAACCTTCAGGCCATGAAGATATTGAAAAGTGGGGCAAAACAAGGTTTTATCGATAATATAACATTATAGTGTTACAAATAAAATAAAGTAAATGTCATTTAGCTATACGTGGAACACTAGTAACTACTATATGGTAAATTATATAAAAGGGGCTATTCATAAGTCACTATAAAGACGGCATAGAACGTAAATATATACGCCTATATGGCTCAAAAGCGTTGGATTTGATAGGACGTAAATATACGCCTTTAAGGCAGGGTGAGGTGGGCCGCAAACAGGATTCATTCAAGTATAGGCCCCAGTCCAGAAAAGGTGCTGATCCTTACACTACAGTATACATATATCTTTCTCATATATGTACTTCCCTGAACTGTCTTTTATCACTTTGTCTCTATTGGACTCGTTCTCTTTCTCTCACTTTCACTTTTTTAATGCAAATTATATGC
>NC_139702.1:29207484-29234984 GCF_964188405.1 Protomyctophum parallelum | reverse complement strand
GACAAGAAGCCCCCCCACCCCCGCACTCCCAAAACCAGAGAAATACCCCCAAATAGCAGATCAGTGTTCCTGCAAATGAAGCCCACCTCACAGTCGCAGCCCCTCTGTCCACTTCCTCCTTAAGGGCTTTTATTAGAGAGTTTTGTTTTAATCAATCGCATCCCGAGACTTACTGGTTTTGCGGAAACACACGCAGCAAAAATCCTCAGGGTTAGTTAGTTCACGGGTCACATTTGGTTGGATTTGTATACGCACTGTCAGAGTTACACATGGATGAATTAACACTGAGGATTTTACTGTGTACCCCCTGTATATAGTCGGCCCTTTTCTTTTTCTCCTGCGCCAGGTTGCACCCTAGCCTATCCTTATGCCTTTTAGCATGCTGGCTAAGGTTGGCAACAAGCTCTGGGCTGGTTTCCTCTACAGTTTATCCTACTCTGCTGCTGGCTATAGCTATACCCTGACCACAACGTTATTAAACTACCTGCTGCACCTCTCTGTTATGGTCGAAAAAATGACCATGACGAGGAGGATGGATTAGGTTTGGTTTACATGTTTCTTTTGTTGTTTTTTGATGATGATCTTCATGCCTTTGACAAAATGTTGATGATAACACATGGCCTATACCTTTTGTTTTGCTGTATGTCGATGCACTTCCCTCAATAACAAGGAATGCTTTCAGGAGATGCACTGTGCTCCCTGCTGTCCCTGTGGAAACACTTCTCCTCCATTCACTTAACACTTAACCAGACGCTCCTGCAACCTCGTCCACCTTTCTTTTTTTGTGTGGATCTACACCGCTTTGGACCAAACGTCCAAAGCTGCCCTGTGGAAAGACGGGGCTATAGCAATAAAGTAACGTCTAAAAGACTCGTCTTTTGCAGGGTCAGGGAGCAATGTGTGTTGGTGAATGGAGAGTATATTTTGTTTGTTTTTGTTTTTTGTACACACCCCCAAGTACACCCCTGCAAATATAAGTTGGTATGATCCCGAATGCAGCCATATATACCATTGGACTGACTGGACAATTCCACACAGGCTCGCTCAACATCAGCAGCCCAGCTGTGCGCACCCAGGACCACCCTGTCTGTCTTGTCTTGTCTTGTCTTGTCTTGTCTGTCTGTCTGTCTGTCTCTGTCTGTCTCTGTCTGTGTCTGTCTGTCTGTCTGTCTGTCTGTCTGTCTGTCTGTCTGTCTGTCTGTCTGTCTGTCTGTCTGTCTGTCTGTCTGTCTGTCTGTCTGTCTGTCTGTCTGTCTGTCTGTCTGTCTGTCTGTCTGTCATTCCGTCCGTCCACCCCGGTGTTTGCAGTGCCTCCCCACATGTTCTTAAATCCCTGTTCTGCTGTGTCCACCGCTGCTTAAAGCCCTACATATACACGGTCAAATCCAGAGTGGTAATTTAACTCAACCAAATGACACAAAAGGTCAATTCTTTACACTTTGAAACTCTTGGGTTCAATGAACACTCCGGATTTCACTGCATACATCCTCAACCCTGCCTTTTGTTTTTTTTCTTCAAATCCTCAATCTCCCTTTCGTGAATTGTAAATGTCCAAGTCCTGTCTTCATGTCAAGTGTTCGTATTGCTGTCGTGAATGTCTTCTTTGGCCGTCTCTCTGTGTCTGTGTCTCTTACCGTTTCTTGTCTTCTCTCTGTCCAATTTCCAGCCGTTACTCTCTAGCTGTTTTCTTTTTGTTCTGCTTTGTTTCGTTTTCCTCCGTCTTCCACATTGTTTCTTGTGATCCGTCGGCGGCCGGCGGCCTTCCGTCGTTTCCATGTTGCGTTGTGTCCTCCTCCCGCGTCCGCATCCCACCCTCTGACTCTGTCCAATCCCTACGTCCCTCCAGGAGGAGGAGGCGGGACCTTGACCTATCAACCCTGCCCCCCTGATTGGCCATTCCAGGTTGATTGTCACCACCAAAGTTGCTCTAACCAAGAAGCCTTCTTCTCTCTCTCTCTCTCTCTCTCTCTCTCTCTCTCTCTCTCTCTCTCTCTCCCGTCTGTGTATCCATATACCTCTCTCTGTCTCTCCTCTGGTGTGTGTTGTGTGGTCCGTTGGTGGTGGTGGTATGTTGAGTGGCGGTCCCTGTGGCCAGTATATGTGGCATCTTTTGTGTATCCAGTTATAATCCTCTTCTACTGGTCCTTTTCACTGAAACTAAATGCCCAGATTGGATTGGAAATGTCCTCCAATGAACCAACCTATAGTCAATGTAAAGTCTGCCAACCATAACCCATCTGTGTGTGTGTATACATGTCTAAATAGTGATAGTGAATTTCCCCCCAGAAGACATCATAGCCAGCACACCCAACGCCACAGGACTGTTCAGAGAGACTCAAGCCACTCCTCCCCACTTGACACTTTTGGGGGTTATAGGGTGTTTTGCTCTGCCCACCAGGGATGTGTGTGTCAGGGGAGGAGTGGCCACGGGGGGCTGTTTCTAACATAAACAGAGTCCAGACTCCATTCCATGTTCATTTATAATACTAGCATTTAGCCGTTTTAGCCTCACTCTCTATAGGCTATGGATGGACGTGGACACAAGTCGTTTTGGTAGTCATTTATTGTGGCTGGCATCTTCCCCCCAGACCCCCATGTGTGGAAAAGCCTCCATCCACTTCCAAGAGCACTCCGATACCCAGGATGCCTTGGTAGGGGAGCTGCTTGATGTCCTTACTTACTCATTCTGATGAGAAGAGAACGTATAGAAGTTGCTCCTTTAAATAGCACTGTTCCGGGGTCAGATTGACACTCCCCTCAAGGTGGCGCTGTTCACAATACGTCTCTTGAGTTCCACAGAGCAGGCTTCCATTGTTAGCCTAAAATACAGTGATTCCCAACCTGTGGGCGGCGGGCCCACTGATGGACCATGGCTCACTCACACACACACGCACACACGCACGCACGCACGCACACACTGCAGTGGTTCCATTGATCCAAGCTGGAAATACAATCCATGAGGGGTTATCAATATGTCCGCACATGGACAATTTAATGTGTCTGTGGCAAAGACTTTGGATGTTCTTTTTTTACACACCATCATAATGTTCTTATTTTATGATCATAAGATCACTCATTTACACTACTCATGACACTATGGCGTATATATAGGAGTCCAACTTTAGTACTAGTGGTTCTCAAATGATTTATTTGCAAGGACATCCCTTCTATTCGATCACTCTCAGATAGTTAAAGACCTGATATGGTCATCCGGGGCTAGCTGACCCTGCACAAGGCAGCTGACCCCTACAAATCGATTGATTGATCATTAAAAGAAACATGCTCTGAGAATGCATGCGGTGGGTCACAGATGGGTGGGTCACAGATGGGTGGGTCACAGATGGGTGGGTCACAGATGGGTGGGTCACAGATGGGTGGGTCACACATTCAGAATGTATAGATTTTCAAGTGGGCCCTGTGGCCCAGACAACGTTGGGAACCATCAGGCTTAAACCCTTTTGGCGTTAGCATCATGTTATGCTTTAGCTATTGAAAAATAGCAGATCTACAAGCTCATAGCGCGCCACCGAGTGGCGCGCTACGAGCTTGTAGGTCTGCTATTTTTGAAAAATCGAAGAAAAACGGACATAGAAACATAGGCTTTTTCAGAAAACTGTCAGGATGTAGAAGACATTTTTAGAATCTGATCTCAGGTCAAAATGGGTTAAACAACAGAGAGAAAATATTGTTAATAAGTGAGCGGGCATGTCAATCAGACTGTGGAGCAGGATTTAAGGACAAACTTTACCTCAAATACCACACAGGTAGAAGTTATCTTGTTATACAGATCTGGCATCGGTTGTGTTCTTCCTGAATCTTAACTCTGAGCCCCAGCTTTGTTATTTTCAGTGCTGGGGGAAAAAAAAGTACTCACTTTTTTTTAACTGTATGTGAAAGTCTGGTAGTCAAAATTTACTTGAGTAAAAGTACAAATGTATTGGCATCAAAATATACTTAAGTTATCAAAAGTAAAAGTACTCATGATGCAGAGTGTGTACATTTTAATATTTACAATTTTTGAAAATGACAGATCTACAAGATCACAACGTATCGCAGTCACCAAAAAATATTATTATTTAAGGCTTCATGGGGTGTGTAATTGATAGAAAATAAGTCATTTTTTAAGGCAAACTACTCCTTTAAAATGTGTCACCGTGTTTCCGGCATGGATCTGCTTATTATTAGCCTATTTTACCAAAGAAAACACAAAAAGTAGATCAGCCTGAAAGCGGCGATAGATAAAACAAATCTATGAATTACTTCTTCCACCGCTGCTCCTGAATGCCAACATTGTAGTTGATCTCTTCGGGGGACAAAGCCGATCCCAGATCAGAAGGCAAAGAACTTTACCTTGGGGATGGACGCCCACAAAGCCATGTGCTTGACGATGGCGCCCCCGAGTGGGTGCATGTTGCGGGTGCATCCTTTGCGTGTGTGCGCGCGTGCGTGTGCGCGTGTGTGTTGTTGTTGTCTCCCCATCATCCCTCTGAATGTGCCTGATGCCAGCCTGCAGGCCATGTTGTATATCTCACACAGAACCGAACGCCATTAATGTTTCAGCGCATGGAACCCTCCCCCGACGGAGGGGGCACGGAGGGACCCCCCGGGGGCCCGGACCTCAACGGGGTCCCCAGTACCCAGCCTGACAACATCAACAACGCCATGTGAGTATTCAAAATGACCCCTTTTTCAACCTTTTTCATTTGAAACGTCTTGTGTTGCTTAGTTTCTTTTGTAACCCCTTACTTTTTTGAACTACTTAAAGCTATATTATTATGACCTGGCAGGATTACAGGGAGATTATAGCCTGTGCAGTTGTGTTCAGCTTGAAACGTGTGTGAAATGTGCTTGTTTGTGTGTAAACCTCTGATGGTGTGTGTGTGTGTGTGTGTGTGTGTGTGCGTGCGTGCGTGCCCCAGACCCCCAGAGGATGGTGGTGGTATGACAGAGAGCCAGTCCTGGGTGACAGCCAAAGCCCAGGAGATGTTTCAGAAGACGGGCAACTGGAGCCCCGACAGGCCCTACCCGGACGATCTCCATGACAACCGCCACAACGCCCAGGTACGGCAAAACGACGCAGACTCGCGCGCAACGCACGCACACACACACACACACACACACACACACACACACACACACACACACACTTTGCCTTCTCTATAGGGCGAGACGGTCCAACCAGACTGCTTGCGGCTGAACCGATTCTCTGAGGAACGTGCCCCCTCACACCCCCCCCCCCCCCCCCCCACCCCACATTAACTTAACTCACTCAAAAACCCTCCAGTCTCGGTGAAAACATGGCCCTCAGTCGCAACTGTACTCATCTTGGACCACTTTCTGTCCATCTACGCACACACCCAAACCCCAAAAAGTCGCCAAAAGATGGCCAATCTATACCAGCTCGTCGTGGCCTTGTGTAGATCTGCTATGTTTGGGCTGGGGGTCCTGGAATGGATCGGCGTCTTCGTGTTTTTTCATCAATCACCTGCAATGCCGCCACCGGCGGCGGCGGTGGTGTTGCAGACGTGTCTGATTGATCGATAGATAATGTGACTTTGTAACAGTGTGCCACACCGGTCTGCTTCTCCTCCTCTCTCTGTGAGGGGAGCGATGGCGTCTGCACCGCCGACATGCTGTCCTTTTCATTTCAAACAAGAGGCGGCGGCTCTAATTAGAGGAGAAATCCACATCCTCATTACTGACACCAAGCTGTCAAGCTACTGGAGCGGAGACGCGACACGCTTCCCCGGAATGTCTCTCTCCGGAGCGAGTTTCCCCCGCGTTGATTTCTTTTCAGTATAAGAACTATACAGGTGCTGCTCACTCTCTCTCTCTCTCTCTCTCTCTCTCTCTCTCTCGCCCTACACCTTGGAACCATTCATGGACTCATTTCTACAGACTCAAACTACTTCCCTGTGGCGTGCATGCCACACACACACACACACACACACACACACACACGCACACGCACACACACTCCATTTGAATGTCCCTGCTCCCTATAGCCCCTCATCTCAATTTCCAAACATCAAACGCCAGCTATAGTAAGTGCTATCTTTCGCACACACAGTAAAAGATGCACCACGTAAGGTTTGTTTTTGGCAGAAAACAGACGTAACATCGACTCGTATAAACCACACGAAACCCTGCCGTCCCTATACACTCGGGGCATGTCATAATACGTATTATCGTATAGATGTGAACATTGTCTTTGGCGAAGAGAGCGGCGATTTCGAACCAAAACATAGCAGATCTACAAACTTGTAGGTCTGCTATTTTTGATAAATCGTGAAAATGTGGCGCAAATTTGGAATATATATTTTTTCAGATCGAATGTTGTTAACTCAAATCTTGGCTTCTGGGGGGGGGGGGTCCCTGGAACAACCTATTTTCAGATGGGGGTCGGTGGCCAAATTACATATAATTTTGGGGTTCTTGACTTGAAATATTGAGCACCACTGATTTAGAAAAATAGGTATTTCAGAAGACATTTTTTAAATTTCGACGTCAGGCCTAAATGGGTTAATGAGTATACACAATAGAATCCGCAAAAACACCAGTGCAACAACAACAACAACAACAACAACACACACACACACACACACACACACACGTCGTCGTTCATATTTCATACATTCATCTATTGCTGCTAACGAAGAGATGGGACCGAAAGCTTCAAAGCTTCGTTTTAAGAGGTTGCACCGCGAGGCGACCGTCATGTATCAAGTGTTTATATCCCCCTGGCTGTAAACGTGGCCTCCTCTACCTTTGTAACAGGGTGTATAAATTGTATTTCGGTCTGAATGCTCTCGGTTTTGTGTGGATGCATCATGAATTGTAGGCCTATTAAATAACTAATTACGCATATATACACGTGCGAGTATACATACACACATGTGCATGTGTGTGCACGGGATGGAATAATCATAGTCTATGGAATAATCGTAGTCTTTATGAAAAACTAGACTGCACCACTGCATGCTCATTTATACTGTATACTGTGTGAGACAAACCATAGCTCATAGCTCATAGCTCATAGCACATAGTCCTGGGCATGTACAGCAGAGAGTTATGAGCCATAAGCCATGGTGCATAAATTAGACTTAAAGCCGAGGCAGCCGTGCCCAAGGCTGGATAACGAGGACAGCGACCAATGGCGGTTGTTCATTTGTTTATGGCATAACCCATAGCCTTATTTCTTCACGAAGACAACCAGAATATTGTTAAGGCAGGTGCACTTCCTCTGGATCCCTTGCTGTTTAGGCAGTGGGTGCTCAGCTATAAATATAACTATAGGTTCAAGATACCGTCGAAGTGGAAAATGTGTCACTCTGGAATCTGAATACAAGACTGGCTCAGATAAACATTCTTATTTAAGTGTCACTATCCAGTCTCGCGTCCTTCATTTTGGAGTGCCGCTTCGGCTTTTTCCACCAACACTTCAATAATAGTTCCAAACAGTGTCGTAGCTCATTTTGCATCACAAGCACATGAGTAAAGTACACTTTATTTGTATAGCACCTTTCATGACATGAAATGCAGCTCAACGTGCTTCACGCTGCAGTGAAAAACAGCAAAGATAAAGCGCGAGTGCTCTATAGAAAAAGCTCAAAGAATTGCAAACAACAAAGCAAAAAAGAAAAGCATAAAACAACATTAGCAAAACATGCGGTGAATCAAGGAAAAAAAACAGATTTTTAAAAAAGGAACTAAAAAGCAAGAGCTTTAGGCTGTGTTTTAAAGCTATTTACAGAGGCGGCCTGGCCTGTCTGATAGGTGTACTGGCTTCACCAGGATCTTTATTCACCATTTTCGGTACTTGGAGGCTATAGGAGCAGGACAGCTGAAACGACAAAATGGGGACGCCAGGTTGAAAGTGGTGAGGCATGCAGTGTGGTGGCACGTGGCCCGCCGGGGAAACATTAGCTTGTGACTTCCAGTGGGTACACAGGCACACTGTCGCGTCAAGAGGAAACATTAGCTTGTGACTTCCAGTGGGTACAGGCACACTGTCGCGTCAAGAGGAAACATTAGCTTGTGACTTCCAGTGGGTACAGGCACACTGTCGCGTCAAGAGGAAACATTAGCTTGAGACTTCCAGTGGGTACACACTACACAGGCACACTGTCGCGTCAAGAGGAAACATTAGCTTGAGACTTCCAGTGGGTACAGGCAGTCACACTGCAAGAAAAAACTCTTCCTGGGTTTTAAAACACCTGGTGGATGGAAGTTACGCTAGTGCGCGGCTTCAACTTGTAGTGTCGGCAAAGCGTTTCTGTTTTTTCTTTTTTGCCGACGTCACAAGTTGAGGCCGCGCACGAGCGTCATTTCCATCCACCGTGTGTTTAAAAACCAGGAAGAGCTTTTTCTAGACTAGGCGTCGGCTGCTGTATCACCCTCGCACTCCTCTGGTCACCCCCTCACCCCAGGACCAATAAAGACACTCCTCTTATCACCCCTCACCCCAGGACCAATAAAGACACTCCTCTGGTCACCCCCTCACCCCAGGACCAATAAAGACACTCCTCTTATCACCCCTCACCCCAGGACCAATAAAGACACTCCTCTGGTCACCCCCTCACCCCAGGACCAATAAAGACACTCCTCTTATCACCCCTCACCCCAGGACCAATAAAGACACTCCTCTGGTCACCCCCTCACCCCAGGACCAATAAAGACACTCCTCTTATCACCCCTCACCCCAGGACCAATAAAGACACTCCTCTGGTCACCCCCTCACCCCAGGACCAATAAAGACACTCCTCTTATCACCCGTCAACCCCGGAACCAATAAAGACACTCCTCTTATCACCCCTCACCCCAGGACCAATAAAGACACTCCTCTGGTCACCCCCTCACCCCAGGACCAATAAAGACACTCCTCTTATCACCCCTCACCCCAGGACCAATAAAGACACTCCTCTTATCACCCCTCACCCCAGGACCAATAAAGACACTCCTCTTATCACCCTTCACCCCAGGACCAATAAAGACACTCCTCTTATCACCCCTCACCCCAGGACCAATAAAGACACTCCTCTTATCACCCCTCACCCCAGGACCAATAAAGACACTCCTCTTATCACCCCTCACCCCAGGACCAATAAAGACACTCCTCTTATCACCCCTCACCCTTTTACTTTTGTGCTACATTCTTGCACTACAAAGTAGGGGATTCATTTTTGAAATATGCAGAAACAAGATTTCTTCCCGACAGCAGCGATATGTACGTACATCTAATCTCTCTCCTTTTTAATAGAAATTAGACGTTTGTCTTATTAGCGTAGATCAGGGATGTCAAACTCAAATACACGGTGGGCCAAAATAAATAAATTGGTAGAAGTCAAGGGCCAGACTGTGTTTCAACACACGGACGTCCCAGGCAAATAGCAAAAAAGTTAATGCATTTCAAACTGAAAATGCATTATTATTAAGCTCAGTTTCCTGTTCTATGATCCTCACAAAGCAGGACTTGTAGTATTATGGTGGTCCGTGCAATATACCAGAAGGCCAGTTCTAATACTAATTAAATATCATCCCGCGGGCCAAAGATAATTCATTCACGGGCCTGATTTGGCCCCCGGGCCTTGAGTTTGACATATATGGCGTAGATGGTGAACCCCTCCCCATCCCCCCCACCCCCTTTTGAGTCACGCCCCGCACCCCGCAGCAGCTGGTACGGACGGTGGTCACGGCCTCGCCTCTCATTGTGTTTTGCAGACGGTAGAAATGAGAGAGATGGGGCGGGACGGGTACTCCGACACGGAGCCCTATCACCCAATGGATGGGCAGGGGCGGACCCTCTCTATGCCCCGCCTCTCGGCAGACAACCAAGTGAGCACCTTCATCCCACCCCCCCTTCACCACCCCCCCGCAACCCTCCACCAGCAACCCTCCACCCCCCCCCCCCCCCCCCCCCCACCTCCTCCAACCCTTTTAGCAAAGACGGGACCGCGTCCGAGTAGTTTTGATTTTGACAGCGATTTTTGATTTCCGTTTTCGTAGTCTTAAGGTCATTACACACTGGCGAATTGGCGACGCGATTTATTCGTGCGAATAATTCGCATTTTATTAAAACCAACTGAAGTCAATGCAAGCTTCCACATCAGTGGCGAATGTGCGAAAATGCGACAGTTTTCGCTCTTTATTTGTTCGCTCTGGTGTTGAATTTTGCAGACATTCGCAGGCGAACTGCAACGCCTCTGACCAATCAGAATGCAGCCCAAACTTGTTGCTGTGTATAAACAGCGGCGTACCGTACAGTAGCTGTCAACAGAGCAGCCGTCGGTCCGGCTACGCAGGTCGGGATAGCGCAGCAGCACACACTGTTGCACACCTCCCCTCCTACAACTCGTTGGGTGTGTGTGCGCTCGCGTGTGCGTGCGTGCGTGCGTGCGTGCCGTGGACATGGCACATGGGTGTGCAACGCCAACAGAGCAGCAGACGGTCCGGCTAGGTCGGGATAGCGCAGCAGCACACACTGTTGCACACGGTCACACCTCCCCTCCTACAACTAGTTGGGTGTGTGTGCGCTCGCGTGTGCATGCACGCGTGCGTGTGTGGTGCGTGGACATGGCACATGTGTGTGCGTGTGCTAACAGCACGCAACGGCAACAGCGAGCAACGGGCTCCGCCAGACTTTGGTCTGTATGTAGGGTGGTCTCAGGTAAAGTGGGCCATCACTAAGGTAAAATGAGCCAGCTATAAGGTTTCTGCCTCCTAGACCTTTGAGTTTTAACAGCCAATGCTGCACATCATGTGCACACAGCACATATGTCTTGACACAGCTGTACTTGACAAAACAATTGATTTGATTGGTCTATTTTTTTATTTTTTTACCATGGCAGCCATTTTTCAAAATGGCCACCAGCAACAACTGTTTTCTTATGAATGATGGATATAATATGATATTTCAGACTCATTTACCATAAGTACTTGGTAAGTGTCTTTTTCATAATTGAAAATTGTCATTGAATATTCAAGATGGCCGCCATCACTTGTATGATTGTCTGATATGGGTGATCTCGGTGTCAAATCAGTATTTTTTTATGATCCAGAATTCAATATTTGGAATTGGCCAGAAGCTTCCTTCTACCTCACAAATGAATATCAACAGGGCATGTGTATAAGCTCAGAAGCCCATACAGCCCACGCAGTCTTTTTCCCGTGGCCAACATGCTTGACACAGTGTCACAACCCGTCAATGCATGGAACACTGGTAGTTTGTGTGCTTTCTCCTGCCATAGCCCTGCTGCAATTTAATGGGCTGCTATAAGTATCGGAAATTTCTTATGGTGCTGACTATGTTCATGACTTTTATTGACACACCCAATAATAAAAATAGGTATTCCATTGAGTATCTCATGGTCAGAAACCATGAAATAGATACCAAGTTTGCGTTTCTAGCTCATCTGGTTCAGAAGTTCAAGCCAAACCTATTTTCTGCGTGCTAATATTGTGGCGGCCATATTGGATTTCATGGAAACTTTCAATGCAAAACATGTTCGTATTCATATTATTGATCAACCTGTGAAGTTTCGTGGAAATATCTCTGTTAAAACAATTGCCCTATTCACCCCCCATTATAACTAATAGGGGCTAATATTGGGGCGGCCATATTGGACTTTCGCCCAACAATTGACCAGGTTGTCCATATAGGTTGTGATCCTACTGGGTCATAGATATTATTTCTGGTGGACAACTTTGTATGTTATGACAAATGCAGGTCAACCCCCTTTGCCCCCTGGGTAAGTTATTAGTGCAGCCACACCCGGCAGCCAGCAAAAACTAGTCCTCAATGGGCCCAAAAATTAAGAGCCGGCCCTACCTGGGCCCTCATCACACCATGTACACTCAAGACACTGCCCCCGCTGCCACCCGCAGATCTCCATATATGGAGCTGACATTCCATATGTTGATCTGACCTCATCTGTACACTCAAGAAAGACACACTCCATTTATGGCCAGTACATAATTTATTCCATATGTTGATCTGATCCCCCCATGCCAAAGTGCCATTTTGATTGTTTGATTGAAATATTTATTAACAGTTTGTAGAATGTACAGTACATTTTAAGCACAAACTCAATACAAAGACTCTTAACTGTGAGTGGACGACCCAATTAAGCATTACACTTGTTTACAACAGGGTCCACATTGTTCAATTCATCAAAAAGCCAGCGCTCACCCAGCAGTCTGCTGTCACCCAGGCGGATGCATGCACGCTCGCTTCTTGCCCTCAGGGTGTCTTACTGGTTTTATTAATACAATGTAGGGCTAATGACATTATTGTGGGTATAGCCCCTCCTATATTCAGCTATAGTGTCGATTTTTGTCCTAACAAAAACATGAAATGCCATTCACAATGAATGGAGAATTTACGTCATGTGTCTGAGCAAATCGGCGATTTTTGTCCTACACAGACTAAATTCCCATTGACAATGAATGGATAATGTACGATGAAAAGAGCACCCCTCACTTCACACGGATGTGATTTATTTTAAATCAGAAATGACTGTTTTTCTTTGCAGCTTGAGTGGCCCATTTTAGCTGAAAAAAAAATGAAAAAAGTCGGCAAAGCAGTATATGTGATCACCTTATCATTGACAACTGAGATTGCTTTCACCTGGCATTTACCCTGAGTAGTCATATATGACTGATATTATTTCATCTGTTGTGTGTGATGCATTGCATCTCCCGCCATAACAACCATAGACTGTTTTATGTCAAGTACACTTGTAGCGAGAATCATGTGCATCCATTGGCTGTTCAACTTTAAAAAGGCAAAAACAACGGTGGCCCATCTTAGCTGATCAGGTGGCTTATTTTACATGAAAATGCTACATCTTAAAAATATGTGACAGCTTGTTTCAGAAGCTGTAGGGACTAAACTATTATTTGTTATTAAATAAATTTAACTTAAACATGATATTAAACAGTCAATAATAATCATATAACCCCAATTTAGTGTCATGCATTGCTTTTTCTCAGTTTAATTACCAAATTACCAAAAAGTGGCCCAAATTAGCTGACATCCCCCTATTTAGAAGGCACTCATGTGCCGAAACGTTGGTCTTTAATAGAAGTGTTCTGTATCGTGATTCGTGACTACGAGCTGTGCAACCGATCCTTTACAAGTTTGTCTCCCGTCCCGTGGTCAGCATGCACCTCGATCCTCACTAAATTGGTGTGCAGCGTGCGCTAATACCTCTTTTGTTTGTATTGGTATATCCTACTATCCTTTCCACCACTTCTTGTCTTCTTCACTACCGTGATGTGGAGTCCAGAGTCATTTGGGATCGGGCCGGTCGGCTGCTCACCCGTGCCGTCGATAAAATAAAATTATAAATAGGGGGATGTCAGCTAATTTGGGCCACTTTTTGGTAATTTGGTAATTAAACTGAGAAAAAGCAATGCATGACACTAAATTGGGTTTATATGATTATTATTGACTGTTTAATATGTTTAAGTTAAATTTATTTAATAACAAATAATAGTTTAGTCCCTACAGCTTCTGAAACAAGCTGTCACATCTTTTTAAGATGTAGCATTTTCATGTAAAATAAGCCACCTGATCAGCTAAGATGGGCCACCGGTTTTTTTAGCCTTGCTTTTTAAAGTTGAACAGCCAATGGATGCACATGATTCTCGCTACAAGTGTACTTGACATAAAACAGTCTATGGTTGTTATGGCGGGAGATGCAATGCATCACACACAACAGATGAAATAATATCAGTCATATATGACTACTCAGGGTAAATGCCAGGTGAAAGCAATCTCAGTTGTCAATGATAAGGTGATCACATATACTGCTTTGCCGACTTTTTATTTTTATTTTCAGCTAAAATGGGCCACTCAAGCTGCAAAGAAAAACAGTAATTTCTGATTTAAAAGAAATCACACCCGTGTGAAGTGAGGGGTGCTCTTTTCATCGTACATTATCCATTCATTGTCAATGGGAATTTAGTCTGTGTAGGACAAAAATCGCCGATTTGCTCAGACACATGACGTAAATTCTGCCGGGTGTGGCTGCACTAATGACTTACCCAGGGGGCAAAGGGGGTTGACCTGCATTTGTCATAACATACAAAGTTGTCCACCAGAAATAATATCTATGACCCAGTAGGATCACAACCTATATGGACAACCTGGTCAATTGTTGGGGCGAAAGTCCAATATGGCCGCCCCAATATTAGCCCCTATTAGTTATAATGGGGGGTGAATAGGGCAATTTTTTTAACAGAGATATTTCCACAAAACTTCACAGGTTGATCAATAATATGAATACGAACATTTTTTGCATTGAAAGTTTCCATGAAATCCAATATGGCCGCCACAATATTAGCACGCAGAAAATAGGTTTGGCTTGAACTTCTGAACCAGATGAGCTAGAAACGCAAACTTGGTATCTATTTCATGGTTTCTGACCATGAGATACTCAATGGAATACCTATTTTTATTATTGGGTGTGTCAATGAAAGTCATGAACATAGTCAGCACCATAAGCAATTTCCGATACCCATTAAATTGCAGCAGGGCTATGGCAGGAGAAAGCACACAAACTACCAGTGTTCCATGCATTGACGGGTTGTGACACTGTGTCAAGCATGTTGGCCACGGGAAAAAGACTGCGTGGGCTGTATGGGCTTCTGAGCTTATACACATGCCCTGTTGATATTCATTTGTGAGGTAGAAGGAAGCTTCTGGCCAATTCCAAAGATTGAATTCTGGATCATAAAGAAATACTGATTTGACACCGAGATCACCCATATCAGACAATCATACAAGTGATGGCGGCCATCTTGAATATTCAATGACAATTTTCAATTATGCAAAAGACACTTACCAAGTACTATATATGGTAAATGAGTCTGAAATATCATATTATATCCATCATTCATAAGAAAACAGTTGTTGCTGGTTGCCATTTTGAAAAATGGCTGCCATGGTCCCACCATAAAAAATAGAAAATCAATTGTTTTGTCAAGTACAGCTGTGTCAAGACATATGTGCTGTGTGCACATGATGTGCAGCATTGGCTGTTAAAACTCAAAGGTCTAGGAGGCAGAAACCTTGGCTCATTTTACATTAGTGATGGCCCACTTTACCTGAGACCACCCTACATACAGACCAAAGTTTGGCGGAGCCCGTTGCTCGCTGTTGCCGTTGCGTGCTGTTAGCACACGCACACCCATGTGCCATGTCCACGCACCACGCGCGCACACGCGAGCGCACACACACCCAACAGAGTTGTAGGAGGGGAGGTGTGCAACAGTGTGTGCTGCTGCGCTATCCCGACCTGCGTAGCCGGACCGACGGCTGCTCTGTTGACATCTACTGTACGGTACGCCGCTGTTTATACACAGCAACAAGTTTGGGCTGCATTCTGATTGGTCAGAGGTGCTGCAGTTCGCCTGCGAATGTCTGCAAAATTCGACACCAGAGCGAACAAATAAAGAGCGAAAACTGTCGCATTTTCGCACATTCGCACATTCGCCACTGATGTGGAAGCTTGCATTGACTTCAATTGGTTTTTAAAAAATGCAAATTATTCGCACTAATAAATCGCGTCCCGTCTTCTTTCTGAATTGTTATGGTTTGAGACTAGTTTTTGTCGACTAAATATCATTAGATTTTATTCTACTAAATCTATAATTGATTTGGTTGACAAAGAAAATATTTTGGCGGGCCTTGATGGTTGTTTTACACATAAAATGACATAAAATGACTCTTTTAGTCGTACTGGATCTCTTCTCCACTAGTCCCTCTGTAACATTTTAGTCTAGTTTTTATTTGTCAACGAAATTCTCAATATATTTACTAGTTTTAGTCATCATAGTTTAGTTTTTCGGAGTCCGGCGTATACACAATACACAATTCCTTTCTGTACCTTATTCTGGCAACACAAACTGTAGCTGCATAAGCCAACAGAACAGCCAACCCTTTTTTTGGTTCAGAAGGGCTTCCTTTAACCCCCAAAAAAATCAAATTATTTGAGACACACGTAATGGGTATTCCATCCATCCATCCATCCATCCCTCCCTCCCTCCATCCCTCCCTCCCCTCCCCTATCCATCCCTGAGCCTCTCTGACCCACCACTTCCTCACAAGCCATGTATAGAAATGATGCATGCAAATGCTAACTTCAGATGTATATACTATGGTTAGCATGTAAACCGTGGGTGAGAGTGCCGTCCGGATATGTCTTTGTCTTTTTTTAGATGTGTTCCCCATCCCTCCTCCATTGCCATTCAATCCTTGGTGTGTCTGTCCTGTGCTGTGTGTTCACTGTGGCCTCCAGCTGCTTCATGTCTAGTTTAATTGCTCGTTGCACGGCGGCGGTTGCTCGCGGGAAAAGACGCTTGTCGTTTTTCCCGGTGAGCGACGCTGTCTGGCGACGGAAATATGACGCAGTTGAAGCCGAATGCAGTACTAGGAAGGGACACGAATTCAAAACAAATATATTAATATGTGTTATGTTCTGTCACGGTTCGCCAAATTCACTGTTGGCTTATTAGCATACGCATGCACGCGTGTGTGCGAGGGTGTGTGTGTGTGTGTGTGTGTGGCTTTTGAGTGAAGCGGTCGGGTGGAAACCTTGTGTGCTCATTTAACCACTTTCAATTTCACGTGAAAATATCAGATCTACAAGCTTATTCTTGCTTACTTTTGGGTGAGGGTGTTAATTTATTCATGTGGAGATAGGATGTTTCTGCCCGACGACAGCACCGACATAATGTCATTTGTGTTTGTTTTTTCTCCGATCCCAGACTTCCCAGTAACCAAAGTTTACTTAGTT
This sequence comes from Protomyctophum parallelum, assembly GCF_964188405.1. Classification (NCBI taxonomy): domain Eukaryota; kingdom Metazoa; phylum Chordata; class Actinopteri; order Myctophiformes; family Myctophidae; genus Protomyctophum; species Protomyctophum parallelum. The sequence continues at coordinate 29,218,185 of NC_139702.1, read as the reverse complement.
TAAAGACGGAATGAGCAAGAAAATATAGATTTTCTTCCAACTCTAAAGACACTGAGGGCTAAAGAGGGCTACATCTAATTATTATTATTATTCGTATTTAAGAGTGGATGTTCTTTTATTTCCCTACAAACAGCATTTTGCATTGCTTTACTTGGGATTTTAAATGTAATTGCTTTAAAGTGAACTGCGTACAGCCTTAATTGAGGCCAGGGCTGTCCGATATCATACAGTATGTCATGTTCATGGAAATAGAGTTATAGCCTTCAGAAAGAAAATCCTGGTTGCTTTAAATAATTGAAAACGCCTCCATGAACGTGCGTGTGTGCGTGCGTGGCGTGTGTGAGTGTGAGTGTGAGTGTGAGTGTGAGTGTGAGTGTGCGTGTGAGTGTGAGTGTGAGTGTGAGTGTGAGTGTGAGTGTGAGTGTGAGTGTGAGTGTGAGTGTGTGTGTGTGTGTGTGTATGCGTGTCTTTGTGTGTTTCCACACGCTGTTATTCTCACTGTCTTTCTAACACTGCACTCTGCCCTATACAGAGTGCACACGCTGCTGCGGTAAGTGCGTGCGTGCGTGCGTGCGTGCGTGCGTGCGTGCGTGCGTGCGTGCGTGTGTGCGCGTGGCTGGCTGCGTGTGCACAGGTTGGCGTGTGCATGTGTCCATGTTATATATTGTCCTCGGCGTGTCTCGTGTGGCCTCTTCACCCACGTCTCCCCTGTTTGTGTGCCCTAATAACTCTGTTCTCTCCCTCCCTCTCTCTCTCTCTCTCTCTCTCTCTCTCTCTCTCTCTATCTCTCTCTATCTCCTTTTCATCCTCGCTTTCCCCCTTCTGTCCCCTCCCTCCTCTTTTCATCTCTCCCTCCCTCCCTCCATTTCTCTGTCCACATTCTCCTAATTCCATTCATCTATAATCTCACCTCAATCCTTTTCACATTCCTTCTGTTCATCTCTCTCTCTCTCTCTCTCTCTCTCTCTCTCTCTCTCTCTCTCTCTCTCTCTCTCTCTCTCTCTCTCTCTCTCTCTCTCTCTCTCTCTCCCCCCCTTTACGGGACCGGGTGGCTTTGCTGCGCTGGGCGTCCGCTGTGTGTGTGTGTGTGTGTGTGTGTTTGCGTGCGTGTGTGTTTTTGCTCTTCCCTTTTTGTGTGTGCACTCTGCGTGTGTGCGCGCGTGTCATGCTACACCCCACTCTGCTCTGCGCACTATGTGTGTGTGCCTGCTCTGCAGCGGAGAAGACACAGACATCGTGGCAATAACCTCAGTGTATGTACCTCTCTCTGTCTCTCTCTCTCTATCTCTCTCTCTCTCTCTCTCTCTCTCTCTCTCTCTCTCTCTCTCTATCTCTCTCTCTCTCTCTCTCTCTCTCTCTCTCTCTCTCTCTCTCTCTCTCTCTCTCATTATTAACTCGGACCTATACTGAAGTGCGATATCAAACCCACCCCTCTGGGTCATGAAGATTTTAGAAAAAAGAAAGAAAAAGAAAAAAGATTCTCAATAGAAGATCAGAGAGATCGCAATACAACCACCCCAATCAATTGTTCTAAGTTATGTTGTATTATTAACATTCTAACATACAGATTGGACACAATTACATTACATTGTACAAAAAACAAACAAACTAAGACACAAGCACTGTATGTCTTCCAATCCATTGTGAACAGAATGAACAAACTGTAGCACTCTTATTGTTTTTAACAGAATGATCTACTATTTAACTATTTGACCCAGATAATGGTCCAAACATCTTCCTTCTCATCTCACGTCTTTGCAAATGAAACCTGATAAGGCCGTGCACACATCGACGCACTGACGCACATCTTACAAGTTCAATTAAACAGCTCATAATATTATATTGTACAGTGAGATCTATATTTTTTCTGGGCATCCCAATTTTTTTCTTGTAAAGGGCAGAGTGGGTGGGTGTCCTTTATATAAAGTTTAAAGGTAGATGGCAACCCTATATAGATCAGCCTCTCACCAAGGCCTGGCTCACATAGTATTTGAAAATACTTTTCTTTATGACCACTTGCCTTGCTTGCCTGCTTATATGTGCTAAAGCAGTGGTTCCTCTGAGCCCCCCCTTATAGGGGGCTGTTTGGAGGTAGAAGCACTTTTCACCATCTGGTCAAACCACCCCTCTCTTTCTCTTATATTTTCTCTTTTTCTTTTCTCATGTCATCCTAATATTTCCTGTGTGCTGCCCCAATATCTCCCTCTCTTCCTCTTCCCCCCTGCTCTCCCACACACTCTCTCTCTCTCTCTCTCTCTCTCTCTCTCTCTCTCTCTCTCTCTCTCTCTCTCTCTCTCTCTCTCGTCCTGTGTTTGCCTGTGTTACAGCTACATTCTGTTTCTGAATGTGTGTGCGTGCGTATGAGTGCCTGTGCATACAGTATGTCGCCTAGTGTGTGTGTGTGTGTGTGTGTGTGTGTGTGCCTGTGCGTGTGCGTGTGCGCGCGCGTGTGTGTGGGGGTATGTCTTCTTGGTCTGTTGTATTGCAGATTGGATCAACAGTGAATGATCTAAGCATGAGCTGTCGTGAACTGTCGGCGACGCAAGTAGTGAAGGACTGCAGGCACCTTGTTGGCATGCCGTTTTCTCATGCATGATTTCTATTGCAGAGCTTTGACTTCGGTGGGCGACGCGATGCCCAAGTTGTTTTTACGTGCTGCCAAGTCGGAGCAAGGCTTTAGCCAAACGCTGCCTGTTATCCAATACCATGTCATCTGGTGTGACAGCTTATGGCAGCGTACCAAGGGTGTGGGTGTGCGTGCATGTGTGTGTGTGTGTGTGTGTGTGTGTGTGTGTGTGTGTGTGTGGGGGGGGGGGGGGTGAAGGGCATGCATGGCTTGGCGTTTTAGGCTGCCCCGTCATTCAAGGCGTCTATAGATGCCGCACTGTGTGGAATTTACTTTGCAGCGCGAGGTTGAACCCCGTCATGTTTGTCCGAGTTTCCATCTGGCCTGCTGCTTGTTGACTGACCTGTGCTTTGTCATTATGGGAAAAATCAGTGATGGAAAAAGAAAAACTCAAATGTTATACTTACGTAAAAGTATCAATACATAATGCACTGTAGAAGTAAAAGTACAAAAGTATTGGTATCAAAATGTACTACCAAAAGCAGAAAGTACTCATTGTGTAGCATGTCCGATTTGTCTAATGTCCGAAATGTCTAAAAAATCTTTTGAAAACAGCAGATCTACAAGCTCACATTTTGAGCTTGCTGATCAGCTATTTTCAAATGGCCAAAATGTGTAGTAAGTAGTAACTATAGTAACTCAAGTTTGTGGAGTAAAATGTACAATATTTGTCTCTGAGATGTAGTGGAGTAGAAGTAAAGGTAATAAAGTAAAGGTAACTTTACTTTACTTTTCACTAGGCATGTAACGATTCACTCAACTCACGATACGATTCGTATCACGATACGATTTTTCACGATATTCAAAAATATATATATTTAAAGAAAAATTACAGTTTTTTTAATTTTATATAATTTATCTTCCCCCCTGAGATTTTTTATTTCACTACATTGCAAAAGAAGTAGCATTACTTTTGACAGTGCAGAAACATAATTGCCTTCCTTGATGAGCATCAACGACCATCATCACCTGGGCACAGTCACAGACACACGCAGCTCCCCCTCTACAGAGCTCTACCTCTGAAAGTGACTATCATTTTCTCTCCAAAAGCACTTGAATATGATGGAATGTGACTAAAGCTCACATTTCACAGCCCACTACCCCCCCTAAAAAAAAGGGGGGGGGGGGATTTCAATGATCAATTCGAATCGATTCATATCGTCGGGATTAATATCGATATACAATATATTGTTACATGCCTACTTTCCACCACTGGGAGAAATGAAGGTCGATGAGCTATACAGAATGCCGGGGATATGGAATGTAGGTCGCTGCTCTTATTTAGCATCATTTATACTACATGGTACGCCGGTGTTGCTGCTTGCCGAAAAGGCCAGATCTCCGAGAGAGTGCTTTGCCTCGCGGAGGTCTGTTCTTTTGCGCTATCGCGCTTACACAGCATAAACGAGGCTTCGTGTATCGTCTACAGCCGCCTTGTGCATGCGTGGCATGGTATATATATGCCTCGTCTTCATGCTTGCTTATCCCTTTCCTCTCCTATTTTTCTGGGTAGTTCTCTCTCTCTCTCTCTCTCTCTCTCTCTCTCTCTCTGACACTCTCTTGCTTTCTCTTTCTCTCTCTCTTTCTCTGTATGTCTCTCTCCCCATTTCAGGGGGAAAGCATGGTTAGTAAATGTGCTTGTCAAAGGCTCCGTAGTCGAGAAAATACAGCATCGGGTCTGAGAATGCCAAAGCCGAATTTATGCTATTGTGGTCGTCGACGCAGCGGTGCATCAACAGCACTTTGTTTTATGTGCACGCACACACAACGATATTCAATCTGCAGCTATGCCGTATATATAAGCTGCTGTTTTATTCATGTGAGCATTTTGCTCATCATTTTGACGTTTCAGGGATGTCTTGAGCCTCACCTCTTTTCTCTCCCGTCTCCGTCTGTGTGTCCCTCCCCCATCTCCTCTGGTCTTATCTTTTCTGCCTCCCTCTCTCTCCCCCCGTCCCACAGCCCATCACGGACACGAGTCCCATGCGTCGCTCCACCTCCAGCCTGGTCCACGGGCGCTCGGGCCGCGGCGTGCGGCTGGACGACTACTCCCTGGAGAGGGTGGTGTCCGAGGAGAGCAGGCACGGAGGAGGAGGAGGAGGACGCAGACACCGGGACAGGAGCCACCGCACCTCCCAGCGCTCCCTGACCAGATACACGGATGCTGACACAGGTAGCTCTCTCACATGTATAAAGTGGTGGAAAAATGGCTCAATTATTTTACTTGGCCTCAATACTGCAATGTGGAATTTGTGGAAAGTGAAAGGTAACCCCCCCAGCATCTTCCCCCCCAGGCCTGGGCACAGACCTCAGCACCACCACGCAGTCGGGAGAGCTCCCGCCCAAGGAGCGTGAGCGCGAGCGCGGCCGCGCCAAGGACCGCCGTCACCACCACCACCACCACCACCACCACGGCTCCGTGGAGAAGGAGCTACGCTACGGCCCCGAGCGCCACGACTACCCCCACCGGCATCCCCACGACCGGGGGGACCGTCAGTGGTCGCGCTCACCCAGCGAGGGGCCCGACGGACAGGGCTACAGACAGGTGGGGCTCCGCACCACACAGCCAGACAAAACACCCAGCAAATATGATGAATTGTATATAACAGTGGCAGCTTCTTCGTGCGCTGACTGGGCCCGTACACAGTAAAGTGTTAAAGGCTATATACGTGAATAACATTTTTATAAAAAAACGAATCATGAACAGAAAATGATTCATCCACCGACCTTTTGAAAATGTGAGGAATAACTTTTGTATCGTTTTGTTCGGCGGACAAAACCATAATTGTCCTGTAATAATGGTGGCTGTACGGATCATTTGAGCACATATACAGTATCCGAGAAGAAAGGATTCTGTTCTACTCCGTCCTCACCGTATTAGACAAATGTAAAGTCCATAGATGTGCATCTTAGCATGTGGATTTTATCCAGTCAGTAAGAGTCCAGAGTTCTATGTCATTTCATGTACACTTACTTATGGATATCAATCTCTCTTTTTTGTGTTACGCTTTCTGTTTTTCCTTTGTCACTGTTTCTCTTCTCCGTCCATTATTCCTCAATGTGACGTGTGGCTTCTTGATGTTAATATTTTGCCTCATTGCTGTGTTTATGGATGGGTCTTCAATTGTGTTTTATCTCTTCTATACTTCTGTTTTTACTTCTGTTTTTTCATCTTGTTCTATCTATATTCCTCTTCTTCTATATCCTGCTCTATCTTTCTACCTCTCCTGGTCTCTGTGGTGCTTGTTGTTGTTGTTGTTGTGGTGGTGCGGTTTGATTTTCCTTGTTTACATTTTGCTGTAGGGCAGTAGTTCGGTGAGCGGCAGCCCCGTCCCCTCCACCTCGGGGACCAGCACCCCGCGGAGAGGCCGTCGCCAGCTGCCCCCGACCCCCGCCGTCCCCCGTCCGCACGTCACCTACTCCCCCACGGTTCGCAAGCCCAGCTACGGCCCCCCGGGGGGGCCGGGGGGACGCCTCCGCTCGCCCTCCCCGCGGCACTTCTCCCCGCCGGACCTCGACAGGGGCGGTGGCGGCTACCACCACCGGCCCCCGTCGCGCCAGGGCTCCCCGCAGCACCACCAGGGCGGGGGCTCCTCGTCCAGACACGGCTCCCCGCGCTCCCCCCGCCACCAGTCCCCGCGCTCACCGTCCCGCCACGGCTCCCCCAGGTCCCCGCACCGGGGCCGCTGGAGCGGCCCGCCGCCGGGCGACAGCCTGGAGGGGGACGGCCCCTTCTATGAGCACGACTACGAGTACGAGCGCCACCACGAGCCCCCCGCCTACGAGCAGAGCCTCTCCCACGGCAACCCGCACCCTCACCCCCGCTCCCCCAGGACTGCCCGACACGGAGGACCCCCTCCTCCGCCCCCCCACCCGCATCCACGGAGGGTCCCCAACGGGTACCGCTCAAACTCGCCCTCGCCGCACCGGCACGGCGGCCCGCCCGGCGGTCCGCCCCACCCGCATCACCGGCCCCCGCACGCCCGAGGGCCCCGCAAGGGCCTGCACGAACCTTACAGTGAGACGGACGAGGACGACTGGTGCTAGCAAACCACAAGGAGCTGTAGACGAGACGAGACGAGACGAGAGGAGTTACGGCCTCCCATCCTCCGGCCTTGGATTCTAGACTTTGTTAACAAAATGAAGTGGGTGGAGGAGGAGACCCCAGGGGGGCTTGTCTCCTAATCCCTCTACCTCCAGCCCTCTGACTCTGAGATGGGAGGGGGAGCGGGGGGGTCAGATGGAGGGGTTTGGAGGGGGGCTGAGTGGTGGCGCTGCTAACCTTTCACACACTGCATGTGTGTGTGTGTGTGTGTGTGTGTGTGTGTGTGTGTGTGTGTGTGTGTGTGTGTGTGTGTGTGTGTGTGTGTGTGTGTGTGTGTGTGTGTGTGTGTGTAAACGACTGACAGAGCAACACACAAAAATGAAGACAGAGAGACAATATAGCCCCCCACCCTTCTCTCTCTCTCTCTCTCTCTCTCTCTCTGCTTCAGAACTACAGTGCAGTATTCTTTGCTTGACCAGCAAGGCCAGGCTGTAGAAGGAAAGGGAAGGGTTGTGCAGAGGAACATGTAAAGTGGCCAGGGCTGGTATGTGCTAAGCCTCCGAAGCGCCTCTCCTCTCCCTGGCTGTCGCGTAAACTGGCTAGTCATGTCAGACGGAGCCTGATCTTCTACGGTAGACGTCTGTCGGTGTGTTTGGGAAACCCAGAGGAGAGAGAGCTTAGAGATCAAATTGGGCTCTCCTCTCCTCTCCTTTACAGGCCTGTTTAAAAAGAGAAAAGAGAATAAATGAAATCAAAAAGCCAGGACCCCCCCCCCCCCTATCCTTACACGCCAAGCTATGCCTCCAGAAAATCTAACTTGAACTCTGAAGAACAAAATGAACAAAACTTTACATGAAAACTCTGACAAGAAATAAAAAGGGGAGAACAACCACTTCAACTTAAAAAAAAAAAAAAAACCTTTTTCCTTTCCAAGGGACAGAACCAGGAAGCTCCGCCTATACTGCAAAAACCAGCCAATCACAGCGCTGGCTGATACTTGATGAGTTTTATCATCTCTGTTTACTGTTAAAGACTCACCTAATGCTGACGGAACTGGTGTGACTTCACTTTCCTACGTGAGTGTGTGTGTATGTGTGTGTGTGTGTGTGTGTGTGTGTGTGTGTGTGTGTGTGTGGGAGGGAGGGGAGGGCGCGGTGTGGCCTCGCTTCCTGCTATAGTGTGCTGGGGGGCGAGGTCATATATTTTGGGGAGGAGTCAGACACTTATTTATGCCCCCTCCCCTCCCCTATACGGTGGTTTGACCCACGCACTTCAAAAGGATAGAACGACAGGGAGTGACATCACATGTCGGGAATGACATCACATGTCGGGAATGACATCACATGTCGGGAATGGGCGGAGGAGGAAGGAGAGGAACGGAGGGATGGGGTAAAAAAACAAAAAAAAACAAGACTTATTTCTTCAGTATTTCTTCTATCGATTACTTCTCCTTCTTGTTCTTCTTGGGGACATTGGAGCTTGGTTCTTCTGTTTGCATTGCTCAGCCCTCCTTTGATCTTTTTCGGAGTCGGAAAGTTTGATGGAAATCTGCATGATCGATTAAATACATACTAGAGAGGATGAATATTAAATGGCGGCGGGTGGCGGGACCTAGGGGCTTTATAGAACACTACGATTTAGGTTTACAAAGAGGTTCTCTTTTCTCCTCTCCTCTCTCTCTCTCTCTCTCTCTCTCTGTTTTACATCTTGCCGTAGTCAGAACATTTTTGGATTCTGTTGACCTGAAGCAGTGGTTGTCGTTTTGAAGCAACATTTTTTGACAACCTGATTTGTGGGAACACAGCATATAGGTTCATTTCGACGCTTCCCCCATTATGCATGGCCCGAGTAACGAGAAGAGAGAGCAGAGAAAAGAGAACTGACTTTAACTATTGTTAATAATGATAGTCTTATATGAATATAATGACATTGGTGTCAATGCAAAAATGATGAAGACAATGATGACGATGTTGATGATGATGATTGACTAATGGAATTGTTGTCGTTGATTTGTTTTACTTTTGTTTTATATTTGAGTAATTATGTGTCCATCTTGTTCCCATGATTTTCTTTTTTTGATTTTTGATTATTTATTTTTTTGTTTTTTTTGTGAGTTCTGTTCCAACAACTGGGGTCCCCAAAAAGCCTACATATAATGCAACGTTTCTGGGTGACAGTGTTGACGGCGTGGCTCGTGAATATCGACAGACTTAAGCTCTGACACTAACTCCCTTCAACACGTGAGGGGGAGTGAGGGGTTTGTACAACAAGCTGCAAAGCCAGAGGTGTGAAGAGTTCACAGTCAGCGAGGGGCAAGACTTTTCTTTTTTTTACAGTCTTAGAAGAGATTCGTCTGTGTTTATGGTCACTGAAAATGGAGTAACACCAAGTGTGAAGATTTTCCTTCTGTTTCCATGGCTTGTGTTTTTTCCAGACAGGCAATGTGTCACAGGAGGGGAAAACAATTGCTCTCTGAATGCCATGGGATTCCGCAGGGGGACGGCTGAATTCTTAGAATCTTCTAAAAAAAAAAAAAAAGAAGATCACTCAAGTCCCTGTTTTGACTTCTCTCTACTTTACGTTTACCTCCTCTCCTCTCCGGTTCTGTAGTTTGTACTGAGACTGACTGACTGATAGTATAAGCACCAAGTACAGTATTGGTTATTACGCTGGTATTATTAGGTGGTGCTGTTCTCCTTTCTGCCACCAGGGGGCGGTTGTCGGTCAGCACATCATCCTGCCCTGCCTTTTCCCCTCTCTATGGGACAGCCTCTCCTCTGTGACTGGCCACACACACACACACACACACACACACACACGCGTCCTGGTTTTCTATACGCTGGCGTTTTGATCTAGTATGCCAAATCTAGAGTAGACGTTTAAAAGCAGTATACGGTGTGCTGCTTGGGGGTCAGACAGTCACCATGTCTGTCCATCCAACTGTGACAATGCTGCCCCCTCCCCCATTAGCTCAGGATAACTAGAGAACAGCCAAATGGTAGAGAAGTCACCGACTCACCCCCCCCCCCCCCCCCCCACACACACACACACACACAGCATGACAAAGACCCCATCAACCCAATTTAGTATCATTAAAGTTCTCTCTCTCTCTCTCTCTCTCTCTCTATCTCCACTTGCTTTGACATCACGTCTTTTTAGCATGCCAGAAAAAGAATTTGAAGAACACAATATGGCATCACGGGAACAGAAACAACTTGAGGATATTTGTTTTGCTTACGAAGGAAAAATTATTGTTGAATATTTCAATGACTATAGGACACGACGATAAAGTATAGCTTAATAGAGATATAAAGTACAGAATACATTTAAATGCAGTACGGTAGATTTTAGTAGGCCTAATGGATAATGACATAGAATATAATTAGATAGATTCAGATGTTTATTTTGCGTACCATTGCTCGTCATGGTGCAGTCAGCGCTCAAGCTCATAAATCTTGCACTGTTGTCATGTAGCGACAGAACCCCCCCCCCCCCCCCTGCACACCAGATGTATACGAACTCTATGCAGACCTCATAAAGCATTCGTGTCGTGTTGTTTTTAAGAGAAGGAAATACGAAACGCCATGAAACCCAATTCGTACTTCATCGCGCTATGGTCTTGCGTCGTCGTAAATAGTCGCCCTATACAAGCTGCCGGATGATTTTTCGCCGTGCGACACCATGGTCGGCGAAGCATAATTATGGAAGTTATGCTTATAAAATACTGTAAAGTTTCAAACGGAAGAGACCAGAGCGCGTGGAATGCGTGAAAATGTGAATGTGAGATCGACACAAACTTTTGCACAATCACATAGCATCACGTGTAGAGTAAAATCCCTTTTTTTCAAGTGACTTTCTCACTACCCCCCCCCAATACACCCCCACCCCCCACCCCCCCATCTTCTCCTGGAACGTTTGCCTTCCAGACCCGAGCGGTTGCGGTACAGCAAACAGCCATGGGGATGTTGTTATTAAGGTACTTTTCGTTCCGTTTATTAAGGTGTTTGACCACAAAACTTGCCCCACTCCC
>NC_139702.1:28989984-29202484 GCF_964188405.1 Protomyctophum parallelum | reverse complement strand
AAAGCTGACCAAAAAAAGCTGACAAAATGACTTTGGGGATGAAATCAAAGAATGTTTGTTTGTTATATTGCCAGTTATTTCACAGGGAACCTGTTGGGATGAGGATAGATAACACTTTATCTAACGTTACAAAAAAAAAGTTATTAAAAAAGAAAACTGGGAGAACGAATATTAACTTTTTTCCTATGATGAAAAACAATCTATTTGAGAGGAAGAACTGCCTGACCCTGAATCTGGTGATGTTATTCCCGTTTATTCTGGCTATGAAATCCCCCCCCCCCCCCTCTCTCTCTCTATCTCTCTCTCTCTCTCTCACACTCCCCCCTCTCTCTCACCCTCACTCTCTATCTCTATCTCTGCTATTTCTACCAGTGCATTTTGTAACTCCAAACGGATCTCTTCCTAAGAACGTGAATAAAACCAGAGAGAATGCATTCTACTCATCCTGGAGTGTCCTTTCTGTCTTGATTCTTTAATGTACCACTGATTCTCCTATACCTTTTTAATTTTTATTGTTTTAATTATGTTTTTACATTTTTCCAGGACCCCCACATATGCAATAGACCACTGTTTCCCAAACAGTGGGTTGAAGAGGAGCAATTGTTATGGTTTCGCAAGTAAATATGTCCTTTTCTCCGTTTAATAATAAAGTATATTATTATTTAAAAAAGTTTAAACAAAATAAATCACAAGTAAAGTAAAGAAACTTTCCGAAATGTTCCAAAAGTATTTCATCAATTAAATGTATCAGGATATTGGGTCCTGAGCAATAGTCTAAATTTCTTGTTTTGGGCCTTGATCTGACAAAAAAAGTTAAAAGTTAAAAGAACCACCACTGATCCGCTGAAACAACTTAAGAGAGGTGCTGCAGGACTCGGAGCCACAAAGGGAACCTTCTTCTAGACCGAAAGCTAAATAAATACATTGATTGTGCGCAGATCTGAGTGATGTGTGGAGCTTCCCTTTATTTTTTTTGGGCCTTTATCTAAAAGGTTTGGAAAACACTGTCCCCATAGACACTGATACAGTGGTTCTGGCTTACATACTGTACTGTTCAATTTCTCCAATAATTAGACATACATTATCACATTATCACCGCTCAGTGCACAGAAGACAATAATGCAACTGTGCAATGCAATGTCTCCAGTGCAGAACAAATCTTACTTATACTTAATTACTTAGACCTTTAAATTCCCTGAGGGACATATATTATATGCCATTGATGAGGCTCCTCCACATGGGGCCAAATTAGCCATTGGGCCAGTGGGGCCCAAAGGTATACCGGAATATGCTGTATTGGGTTTGAGGCCCTGGCAAGGGCTCCTGGGGCCCTTCATTAGCTGTCGATTGATGTTTGTTTTTTTGTTTTTTTTATCATCTTTTGACCAAAATTTTACACAAACCCCTGAAAGTTCTGCACGCACGCGCACTATGGAGGGCCCCAGAATGTTTGCGGCCCAGGGGCCCTCGTGGGAGGTTAATCCGTCTCTGCTCCTCCATCATCCCCTTCGGTCTTGTGCCCTCATGTTGCCATGACAGCCCCGCGCCTTCATCTCCAGCTCTGTAGTTCTTCTCCAGATGGCTCTATAGGAGGGGGGAACAAATCATAGTGTCCAATAAACACAAATAGTCCTTGGTCCAAGGAGACCAAATTGAATTGAACATTTTCACTATGCACACTACTATTCACTATCCAACAAAGTAAAACATTTAGTCATCATCAACAACTGTGCGGTTCCAATGTAGCATAGATATGCCAGAGGCTCTTATTGGTTCAAATTGATAAATCAAGTTGATGTTGACTCTGTATCTATCCAGCTTTAGCTTAGCCTACTCGTGAATTGAGAGCAACACAGATTTGTGTTGTAAAGTAGGCCTATACAGCGTCATAGCTGCAGGCTGCTATGTTGCTTTACTACATCATACACATACTGTTACAATACGTTGAGTCTTATGCATCCTGCCATGTTTATACTGTAGCTACTTGTTTCTTTCTTTTATTTATTTATTTTGTATTTATTTTTAACCAGAAATGTACCAAATCAGCCTGTACTGAACCTTTCAACCAGAGTTAGGCCTATGGTTTGCCACAAGAGGGCGATTCCCCATAGTGAGACAGTCGCAGGGTGAACTCTACAGGAAGCTGCATCTGTCTCATTCTTTCAGTTTATTCAGGTTAGTAATGTTTATAAGAACACACGTGTTCAAACCAACCAACGAATAGCATGCACATGTCTTGACTAGCTTGAAATGTCATTAAAACGGACTTTAATTCCCAAACTATCTTCAAATTCTATTTGATAATGATTAAGGGAAGGGAACAGCCTTTTGTGTTGTTGACGTCACGTGATCGTCGTGAGGGCACATGCATGCAACCCAATGCTTGAAGCTAGCCTAAGTAAACTACAAGTACCATAATCTTTTGCAAAATGAGTTTTTTCCTATTTTGAAATTGTGGCATACAAATTAACAACAACAACAGCAACAATATAACAAAACAAACTTCCCACCAACCCTTACCCTAGGCACTGGGGGGGGGGGGGGGAGTTGAATACCGTAGATGTAAACACATACAGTAATATAAGAGAGAATATTAATCCAAGCTTGTCAATTACAGTTGAAGAATTAATGTAAAATAAGAAAGCAATCCCAGGTTCTGTAAAACAGTGGCTCTCAAAGTGAGAAGGGGTCCTTGGGGGAGTTCCAGTGTACCCCCAGCAATAGTGGGAACCTAGCCTCGGTACCCAGGCTTTTTTTTTTAAATGAAAGCCTGGGAAAATGCATTGGCCACTCTGGTCTAGAAGTGGGAGTCAACCCTTCTGGGTGGGCGTAGCTCAATATGATGTGACATAGTGCTGCACTAGGGGGGAAGAGAATGGACCGGCTGACGGACAGATCGATGAACCAATCAGGGTGTGTGCAAATCTCAGCCGCGTACCCGCCCCTCTAGACCAGAAACCTAACGATAGCTCAGGCTAAGTGGGAACCAAATGGACCTTTACAGGTCTGTAAATTTGAGTGTGTACGTACTATTGAACCAAAAGGACCCTTACAGGTCCATTTGCTTCCATTTGCACACTCTCAGAGTTAAATTCACGTTGATTTTACAATATAAATTAAGGTCCCAGAGATGAAAATGCCATGAAATGGGAGTCCGTAGCCTAATGAATGCCAATCTGGGGGTCCTGCTAGACTAGAGCCGTAAAAATCATTCCAGCCTGATTTTTTGCGTTCCACGCCTCCACGGGTCTGAAATGTTGGGGTCCGTGGGCAAATAAGTGTCAATTTGGGGGTCCTTGACATGAAAACGTTTGAAAACCACTGCTGTACCTCTATTACTGTATTTCTTTCTGAATAGAGAAAGGATGACTGGCCTTTTAAACAGGATGACGCACTGGGGTCAGCCTGGCATTATGTCTGCCTACTAGGAGAGACACATCGAAGATAGCAATGATATGGGACACATGAGGCACAGAAGAACCAAGAACCGTTGTGAGAGTGTAAAAATAACAATCTTTGGGCGGGAATATACACAAAGTGTGCACTGTGTGTATTTAATTGCAACCTTTATTTTATTCCTAATACAAGGATTGTTTATTACTGGGATGTACCTATTGAACTTGGTGTAGTCATGGTGTATTGAATCCTTCTGAATTCAATAAGACACACACGAGCACAGGAGTGAGAAGAATTGATCCTACAGTAGATGTTCATGTAACATTGATTCCCTTCCCCTTATTTATGTATTAAAGGACAACTTTAGTTTTTTTTCAACCAAGGTTCATGTTTTAGGTTATTAGAGAAACTAAAAGGTGAGTGTTAAGTTTCTTTCATTTGCTGCTACTGAGCTCAACAGTCGCCTATAACAAAGCCTTGCGTCTAGCAAGGCAGGCATATTTCTCTGGCATTATTAATGAGAACAAGAAAAATGCCAGAGTCCTATTCTCTACCATTGAACGACTTTTAACCCCCCCCCCCCCCCCCCCCAGTCCTACAAGCAGTCATTCCCGGCCTCTAAAGCTAAGTGTAATGAGTTTGCATGCTTTTTTGACAACAACATTTTTAACATTAGAGCTGATATTATGAATGGTGCTGCTGCTAGCGCAAACCTTCAAACAGCAGCTAATGGTCCCAGGGTAGATCTCTCCAGGGGGAGCCTATTATCGTTCTGCGCAATTGATGAAGACGAACTCCGCAAAACCATATCACAGATGACATCATCCTCCTGTTCATTGGATACAATTCCCACCACCTTTCTCAAAGAGGTCTTAGACAGTGTGATTGGAGATATCCTAAAAATTGTAAACAGCTCTCTATAATCAGGCGTCTTCCCAGACTCACTGAAGACTGCTGTAGTTAGGCCCCTACTCAAGAAACACAATCTTGATCCAGCTGTTTTGGGTAACTATCGACCCATTTCAAATCTACCCTTCCTGGGCAAGGTTTTAGAAAAATGCATCTTCCATCAATTGGATGTGTTTCTACAGAACAATAATGTCCACAACAAATTCCAATCTGGCTTTAGGAAAGGTCACAGCACAGAAACAGCACTTGTAAAAGTAATGAATGATCTTAGGGTGTCTGCTGACAAGAAACATGTATCCGTTCTCTTACTTCTAGATCTAACGGCTGCATTTGACACGATTGATCATTCAATTTTAATACAGCGTCTGGAGCACTGGATAGGCCTGTCTGGTACGGCCCTGTCCTGGTTTTCCTCCTACCTATCAAACAGAAGTTACTTTGTCAATCTAGCCGAGTTTGACTCAGACAAACACGACATCAGTTCTGGTATTCCACAGGGCTCGATTCTTGGCCCTCTGCTTTTCTCCTTGTACATACTGCCATTGGGCGAACTCATTAGAAATTTTCATTTCTATGCTGATGATACCCAACTATATCTCTCTGTGGCTCCTGATGATCCCTGTGCTTTAGACCCGCTGTTGACCTGTCTGTCTAGCATCAAATGTTGGATGATTGAGAACTTTCTCAAGCTAAATGAGGATAAGACAGAAGTTCTCATAATCGGTTCTAGTGAGCAGAAAGAATCAATAATAAGCAGACTTGGCAACCTGACTGTAGAAAGTAGCAGTACAGTAAAGCCTGGGGGTTATTATTGATTCTGAATTGAATTTTAATTCACACATTAATCATGTTACCAAGATTGCCTTTTTCACCTTAGAAATATTGCACGAATCAGAGCCTATTTGTCCTTGGGCTAATCCACGCCTTTGTTTTTTCTCGGCTTGATTACTGCAATGCACTTTTTTCAGGACTGCCTAAGAAAACAACTGACAGATTACAACTTGTCCAAAATGCAGCAGCCAGAGTTTTAACTAGAACTAAGATGAGAGAACATATTACTCCAGTTTTGGCATCACTGCACTGGCTTCCGGTTGTTTTTAGGATTGATTTTAAATTTATTTTACTTGTCTATAAAGCTCTCACTGGTCTCGCACCTTCCTACCTACATGACTGCCTGCCTAAATATGTCCCAAACCGCCCCCTAAGGTCTTCCACTGCTGGCCTGCTCGCTTTGCCTAAAAAAATGGCAACTAAAAAGTACGGGGAAGCAGCTTTTTTTCTACGGGCCGTCGGCATGGAACAAGCTCCCACTGTACCTTCGTCAGGCAGCCTCTGTAGACATTTTTAAAGCTCAGCTCAAGACCCACTTCTACAACATCCCTTTTAATTGATCATTTACTTTTTATTTTTTGTTATTCATGTCCTCACTGTATTGCATTACTGCTTGTTTTTTTAATGTCGTTGCCTTGCTTTTCTTCTATTCTCCATTGTTCTGTAAAGCACTTTGAGCTGCATTTCATGTCATGAAAGGTGCTATACAAATAAAGTTTTATTATTATTATAATACAAAAATAAATCACCATAACATTTTGTGAAAAAATACATATTTAGCCCCATGCTCGAATGCCCCCACCCCCCTGTCAAAAACTGCTAAAATCCCCAAAACGAAAGAAAGCAGCAAATGAAAAGAAAGATACACTCATCTTTTACTTTGTCTAATAACAACCTAAAACATGAACGTTGGTTGAAAAAAACTAAAGTTGTCCTTTAAGTACACTCTGTCATTGATTCCCTGGGCCTTCCCCTAGGTGTACGTGTAGCTATTTTAGCGATAGTTTCCTGCACTGTTATAACAATCCAGTACTTTATAGCAGTGGTTCTCAACCTTTTCAGGCCTGCACGACCCAACCAAATAATCATATTTGAGCTGGGGACTCCCCTATATCCTGCCAAGCACTTGGAATTGTAGGAGTTGAGGCATTACGTTTTGTTTGACTCGGTTCCATAGATAAATATTGTGACAGTAGCTGATCTACATGCTCACACTGCCTTTTTGCTTCTTTCTCAGTAGCCTATGTACAATTTGGCCAATGTTTGACAGTTCTTTATCGTAGCCTATAGTCTGTTGATTACTGCCGTCCAACAACACGAGGGCCAGGCAGGAACACCAGAACCTTCGGGCTCTGGTGGCAAGGTGGGTCCACAACTTAGTTCTGACCTTGCTGTCCAACAACATGACGGCCAGAACCACCAGGGTCTGAAGACTCTGGTGGTCCTGGTCATCAGCAAAGATGTCACGTTTAGGTCATTCTACAACAGCCATAGTAAGACTTCCCCACAATTATTCCTTCACTAAATCCCACCCCAAAAAGCGATTGTCCAATGCCAATCCAAATAGTTTAGCAACGGGTTGCTATGCAGGTCAAGCTTTCTTCGCTGCTAAATGTGCCTATTGGACAAGGATGGGTTGGGGAGGGACTTAGTGAAGGGCTAATTCCCCATCCAAAACATGGCTGTCCTCAAATTGGGCATATGCTGATGACATCAGATCAGGGATCTCCATATATGGGTATAAAAGGAACGACAGATTATAATACAGAGATCTCTGTATATGGGGATATTTGTCAGTAGGTGTGAGGGCTGTGTGGTAGGTAGTGTGGCCCGAACCTCTCTACTTCATAATATTGGCATTATTTTGTGGGTGGATGTGCTCATCATGAAACAAACTTCTATGTTTAAAATTGATGTGAATTAATTGCACCAAATAAACATGCACACGGCACACGGTGTGTCACGCACAGCCTTTAATAATCTTGTTTATTATATTGTAGCTGCGAATGGATTTAGAATGGGATCGCCACCTGTGTATGAGGCACATTTAACAATGTGAAATGCCCTCAGTGAATAAAACATATGATTCGCTCTCAATCTCAATGTTCTTCTGAAGTGACAGACATAATGATGTCGTGATCGGACACATCATAATCCAGTGCAGTCTATTATGAGCTCTTCTTCTCTCCTTTCATGCATGGTGACTGACTGCACAGTACACTCATCAGTGTTCATTTACCCCCCTGTGTGTGCACGCACGCACGCGCCCGTGCACATGTGCACACACACGCGCACACACACACGTGCACACAAACGCACGCACGCACGCACGCACGCACGCACGCACGCACGCACGCACGCACGCACGCACGCACGAACACACACACACACACACACACACACACACACACACACACACACACACACACAGGACAGGACAGTCATTCAAGGCCAGATGTACCGGGGGAAATCTACCCTGCAGCAGCTGTGTCTTAAAATACTTTCCTCCCACGCCCTTCTCTCCCCATACACACATCACTTCCTGTCTTCCTGTAGGTTGTAATTCTCTCTCTCTCTCTCTCTCTCTCTCTCTCTCTCTCAGTGTTGCCTCGTCCGCTTATTATAAGTGACTTTGGGCTTTTTCTGTATAGTCCCTGAAATATCGGTAGTTTTTGGGGGGGGCTTGTTTCCTAATGTTGCTTAAACCAGTGGTTTTAAATCTAAAACGTTTTCATGGACCCCCAAATGAATATGTCATTTGCCGCATATTATCCCCATCCCCACTTTGTGCCAGCTGGGACCCCCGTACCAGATTTGTGTTGTTATTTTATTTTTGTTGAAAATAGCAAATCTACAAGCACCGCTGCTCACGCATTGTGAGCTTGGTAGATTGGCTATTTTCAAATATCCAATGCTCATGTGGGAGAACGGCCTATAGAGAATGAAGGTAAGGTAGTGACGAGACGTAGTGACGTCGCTTTTTGGGGGGGGGCTTGTTTTCATAGTCCTGGTTGCTTATTTCACTCACAGAATCAGGCAACAGTTCTGTGTGTGTGTGTGTGTGTGTGTGTGTGTGTGTGTGTGTGTGTGTGTGTGTGTGTGTGTGTGTGTGTGTGTGTGTGTGTGTGTGTGTGTGTGTGCGTGCGCGTGTGCGTGTGTGCGTGCGTTTGCGCTACCTCACTCACTATACCAAGTCATTCATTCACACAAACAAACACATAGTTGAGCCTGCCCTCATCCACGCTCACGGGTTTAGTCAGCTCACCGCTCGCTGGCCTGTATGAAACCGCTCCACAGAGTCAACATTACACAACACAGCGAGGAATGAGGTCATCATATGTTCATGACCACTTGGCACGTGATATCTGTAATCACACACACACACACACACACACGCACGCATACAGTACATAAAAGCACACACGCGCCACGCGTGTGCACGCGCAAACACACACACACACACACACACACACACAGATGCGCACACACACACACACACACACACACACACACACACACAAACACACACACACACACACAGAGAGACACACACACACACACACACAGAGACACACACACACACACACACACACACACACACACACACACACACACACACACACACAGAGATAGAGACACACACACATACACACACACACACACACACACACACACACACACACACACACACACTGACAAACACGCACAAATGTTCTTAATCGACACTGAATTTGTTTGTCTTTCACAAACAACTAAATGTATAGGCCTATATATGTATACTGTATATTTTCAACACACACACAAACAAAACAGTTTTCAGTTCACACTTGGTCAATTGCAGGGTTTGTTCGGGTGGGAAAGGTCACACAGAAAACACAGATGTCATGGATAAATACATCTGAAATACTGTATGACCCAGTTCTTTTGTTATAAGTAACCCCTGGACTACTGTGCCATAATAACAGATGTTATATGTTATGGATAAATACATCTAAAATTTGACCTAGTTCTTTTGTTATAATAAGTGGCCCTCTGAACTGAAGTGCTGTAATAGCGCGTACATACAGTACGCACACAAAACATCAACACAGGGTGCCTTATACAGGTTACACAACCAGACTATGTAAGCACATCAATATTACAAGCATCATACTAGTAACCTACAGTATTTCAATTCAATTTGTTACATTGGCAAAGCAAACAGGAAACAAAACAAAAAATCAAGACTAAATGTACATACAAAAACAATCAAATGGAATTGATAGTGTCAGACTGTATTAGTAAACTAGCTTGCATTTGCTGTTGGGCATAGACATAAGTATATACCTTTTCAAACGTCAGGGACATAATTGTCCACTTGATGCACATGCATGTGGCTTCTGTAAAGGCATTGGCTGGATCCTTCCTTATTTAGCTCTGAGCTGTTGGCAACAACGTCACTGGGACAGACAGTGTAGCAGACACCCACACTGTCTGCATCTTAAACAGCATATCACTTATATCATGCTGAACATTACTCAACAAGTCAAATTACTCGTCATTATATGGCTGAACATTTAGCTCTGAGAGTGCATAGAAATGGAACCAAAATGGATTTGTTTGATTCCATTTGTACAGTACACTCTCTGTGACAGTTTTTTACTGAGAGGTAGAGGTGTTGATGGATATTTATTTAGAATTCCATGCTTTTCAAAAGAAGTAATAAGACACGTTATTGCATTTCATTTAAGACAGTGGCTCTCAAATATTTTCATTTCCCATGACTCTCAAGAGTTACAGACCTGTAAGGGCCCAAGGAAAACCAAAAGCGTCCATGGGCTGGGCTCTACTTTGAAAACGGCTGGTTAAGAAGGTTAATTGACCACAAATATTAGAGTTGTCAAAAAGTGCTACAAAATTTAATAAAACATAATAATAAAATGCTCACTGTGGTAATAGCAAGACTTGCACGACTGGTTTCCACTGACTATAGTAGTTCTACTGGTTCAACCGTAATGAGTAAAATGTTACTAATGACTAAACATGATGTGGCAGCAATGTCATCTGTTGACATTTGCAGACACTATAGAACAGTGGTGCTAACTTTTTCATTTCAGGGGACTCCATAAGTGTATGAAATGTTTTTTGTAAAACACTACTGGTCTATAATATTTGTGGGGGGGCTAAAAAGTGGTTTAGACACATTTCTATACATAGTCAAAACAAAACAATAAAACAGGCAATGGACTTATAGGCTATAGGACAGTTGTTTATACAACATATTTTACAAAATAACCTTTTGTGCTATAATTGTAAAAGTATTGTATGCGGTTATCATCTGTCAATGGCCACGGTAATCGCAGCTCACACAAGGACCATATAGTTAGTATAGCTGTGTTTTCACTACAGCGGCAGAATTTAACCCGTTTTTTATGTCTGTTTTTAATGTATGCTGCATGACAGTACAATTTAATTTATCCAAGTCAATGCTAATAACTTGGTGTGTAAATGTGATAGCCTGGCTAATAAGCCAGACCGAATCAGCCATGGGTGATACATCATCCCAGAGCACAAAAAAAAGAGAGATGTGATAAATAAAACGGATTCAGACTAGAGAGTTCACTTATCTCCTGTCTGAAGCTACGAATGCACACAAGACATTAATCTGCACTCTTTCAATAATGACATTTGGTGAAGTTACTAATAGGTGTATATAGTTATTTGTCTGCAACGTTCTATTTCAAAACAAGACTTGGAAAAAGTAGCCATAGCATAGCTCTGATAATAATGACATAATTTAAACCAAATTATGTTATGGATTTAAATAAATCGGACATTTGACCCAGTTACTTTGTTGTAAGTAACCCCTGGACTGCTGTACTATACATATGGGTCATATAAAGGTTAGAACTCAGATGTGGGCGCTTATGTGTACATTTGGCTTATTATGTGCTGAGGATTATAGGGAGTTAAACGTCTGGTAACTTCATGGAGTTACTGTATATGTTGTGTTACTCTTGGTGCATGGGCTTTAGCCTACGTAATAGTGAGAGGCTATCGCACAGACAAATGTGTCTGTGGCAAAGATTCTAGATTACAATGTTCTTATTTTGACCATAACACCTGATTACTGAATGTCAGTCTCCAGGTTTTCTTCAGAATATGTATGACACTGATTTACACTGAGTCCACACTAGGACAGTGACTCTCAAACGATTCATTTTCACGGACCCCCATAACTGAGATTGAACAAATGGAACCAAATGGACCCCATACTGGTCCATTTGGTTCCATTGATCGTGTCCGAGGCTATAGCTCTTCATGGGCTATATCCACCTCTTAACCCTTATCCCTAAACTAATTTGCCATTTAAAAAAACCCTTTAACCCATTTTGGGGTTAGCATTATGTTATGCTTTAGCTATTGAAAAATAGCAGATCTATAAGCTCATAGCGCGCCACCGAGTGGCACGCTATGAGCTTGTAGGTCTGCTATTTTTGAAAAATGAACGACTTGACATAGAAACAGCTTTTTCAGAAAACTGTCAGGATTTAGAAGTAATTTATAGTGTTATAGTGTCATGAGTAGTTATGATTAAGTCGATGATGATGGCAAAACAAAATAATATCAGATAAAGGATAGCGCTGCTGTCAAGAACTTTAATAGCTACAGTGATGATAATCATTATCATAAATGGTGTTTATGATTATATAAACACCATCTACATGCTGTTTATAGTAATCATTATAAGCTCAACATCGGTTACATCATTAAAGTTATTTTAGTCAGTTATGTGGGTGACTTCTTGAACCATTTCACTGATTTCAGACAAGTATGTAAATTCTAAAACATTGTAATGTAGTACTAGTGTTGAGGTTATACATGTTACAGGCCAAAATTGGCATGCTCTAAATCAGTTATCCGGTCATGCTGGGAAGGAAATGATTCGTAATTCCATCATAATCCACCGGAAATGTTTCAACTACTGGAATCGTGTGTGTGTGTGTGTGTGTGTGTGTGTGTGTGCGTGCGTGTTTGTAGTACCAGTGTCAGTGTGTGAGCCTGTGAGGTCATGAGATTGAAGGCAGACTGACTCAAGAATGTAGGCTAACCGCCCTCAGGATTTTACGTCTGGCTCAAGTGTAATGTTTATCAACATCATTCCACAAACCTTAGAAAAAAGTCAACGTGAGAACGGAATCCATCTTTCAATAACATTTATTTTGTTACACACCGTGATTGGAGATAATACAAACGTATAGCAGCGTTGAATGTGAGGTAACAACAGTGGGATATACATGTATATCATTGTCACAGGTCAGGCATTTACCACAAAAGTCTTTATTTTAAGTGCCGTGGTAACATGAATCCCATTAAGGCAGGAGACTTCATGAGCTTGCTTTGAGTCAAGCAGCACATTAGCCTCGTCATGTAGAACAACATTGATTCATCAGTCCAGAGTAGCTATTGTTCATCCGTGAGTAATCGAGTGAGCGAGCGAGCCACAAAAATGTCCCTTCTTCTGTTCGTCTGGTCTTGTATTTCCCAGAAGCTACAACAGCAGGAAATTCCCTGAACGCCACGATGCTTCGTCTCTCACGCACCTTTTGAGTCACTCATTTCATGAAAAAGAAACCCGTTTAACAACGGGCCAATTAACCACAGTTAATAAGAGGGGGAGAATCTCCCTCCCCCGCAGTCTCTTTGGCTCCTTCCTCAAACTTTTCTGGCCACGAACCACGAACGAACTTCGTCGCGGACATTTTCTTTCTTGTCCATAGAGAGAGAGAGCCCTGCTGGCGGGTTTGGCAACAACGAGACGACCTCAAATCGGCTGAGAGGTCGCAACTTGGCTCCAGTAATCCCATTGTCCCCCCCGGTGGGGGCACCGCCGATGTAGGCCAGCTCTTTGGCCCCTGTCTGTCGGGTACTAGCGAGGGTATCAGATCGGCCCTCCGGTTTGTTATACATTCTTTATATCAACGGCCCTGTTTCGGGGGCCACAGTTCACAGTTCAGAATGCAGGGATTATTCTGTTGAGAGATAACGTGGCCAGGGACTCTCCGGCGCGACAGTTTCCGAGGCCGATGGCCCCTGAAGAACCGCCCAGGGCCAGGGGCACGGCGTGCCTCTCCTCGCCGGGCTCCAGTCTCGCCCTCTTGCTGGGAAGGAAGTCCGGCGCCTCGGACGCCTTGCCCCGGCGTTTCCTGGGGCTTATGACCGGGCTCATGTTCTCTTTATCCTCTTTATCCGTCTCTTCGTCGCACATGTCGTCGTCGTGTGGGGGTTCCGTGGCCGCGCTATGTGGCTCCTCCGGGGCAGTGGGGGAGGGCGGCTGGGCCACCGTGGAGCCGGTGGTGTCCATAATGTCCATCGATTCCTCGGTGGTGGTGGCGGCGGCGCTCTCCTCCTCCTCCTGGGCGAGGAGGCAGGCGGAGTGGTAGATGTCCCGGGCCGATCTCATGACCAGGGACAGCAGGAGGCTCCGGTGAAGCCTCAGACCTCCCCGTTGGCTCCGGGAGGCGTACAGCTTGCTTATGGACACGGCCAGTATCCGCTTGGCTTCGACGTTCACGTCCAGTGCGCTCGTCGCGGCTACTGCTGTGGTACTCATCTTTGCGTAATTGCGCACGGTTGGCACTTCCAAAAATGAAGTCGGCGAACTAGAAAAAAACTACTACTTTGTATTTCTTCTCAATTCCTTGAGGACTAGTTCTTGTCAGTCGGTGTGTTGTGTCACCGGCTGTTCTCACAGTAATGGGAATTAGCGAGCAACAGGGCGGTATTATATTTCCACTGTGACGTCAGGTGGACTTCATTCCTCACAACAGACCCCGCCCAGACCTGCTAGCCTCAACAAAACAAACGCTCAAATATAATGTATCGTATGATTTAACCCTGAGAGTGTACTAATGGAACAAAATGGACCCTTACATTTGAAGCGGCACTTAATTCTTAATTACATAGTAAATAATCAAGAATGTTTATTTTGTGACTATAGGCCTACTGATTCTGTGAGGTCCTCATACTGACTGTGATGCAGTGAGGCACAAATAAACTAGCGATATATTTAACCGTGTATTAAACGAATTAATGTGTTTAATGCAGACTGCATGGTCCATGGGAAAACATATCCTACAATTACACACAGTAATATTGTTATTTCTCCACTCCACATATTTATTATTGCATTATTAATATATTCCTGCTCTTGTTACAAGGTTATAGCTTATTCCATGAGGTTTAGTTTTAGGTCTTCATTTGGAATCTGTGACAGTGTTGGAAACAAAATAAAACAGTCTAATAATGCAATCAAAACGCACAATAGGCAACACTTAATCAACACTTAATCAGGATTTTGAAGCCATCCATGTGATATGGAACAGAAACATTGTTATTCTATTCAAATGGGAACCGATTAGAGAGCATTTGTTTACATTATGCTAATAACATCATTAGTCTACCGATTGCATCAAGTGGAGTTCCCTCTAGCCTACTACAGTTCTGTCCACCATATGAAAAGAATAGCATGTCAGTGTTTACATGATAAAACGCACTCAGCGTTTCAGAGAATTTACGGAGGCGGAAATGTCTCCAGTTTCCAGGGAGTTTCTCTCTCTCTCTCTCTCTCTCTCTCTCATTCACAGACACACACACACGCGCGCGCGCATAACACACAAACACGCGTCACATTCCACCGCCATATATGGCTAATCCGGCAGCAGGAAGTCCCCGGGGAACGCGCGCAATGGAAAAGCCATTACGGCGACGCGCTCAACCGCAGCTCACTTCCCCCCATGCTGGCCCCGCGCGCGCACGAGAGAGAGAGAGAGAGAGGGGCGCCTCCACGCTCGCCTGGCGCGCACAGCACACTGCACTGTGGTGACGTCATCGCAACACCAAATAAGGACCTGTCACCGGTCCAAGGGGTTACCAAGGCAGTGGCAATGATTGAGGTCAAACGGTAGAGGCAGCTGTCACTCTCTCAAGCACACCATTATTGCTCTATTTTTAGCATCTCTCCCTCCACATCATTCAGGATTAAGATTGAATCATTGTTGACTCCCAGTCCCAACAACCAATGCTCTTTTGTAATAGAAAGATATAACTATAGCCTTGGCTCAGAATACTTGGCATTAAGATAAAAGATTTGAAATCTGATTTACTGATTTACCTTCTATCTGCAGTGCAGACAAAAACAAAATCATTGTTTGTGATATAAGACTATACTTAAAACAAGTGTGTATACATTTATACACTTTACATAACAAAGTAAACACACACTTCATAAATGATTAGTACCCTTGTATAACATCATTAGCCTACATTATACCTTGTTCTTTTTTTTATTATTATTTTTATATTTTTTATATTTTGTAGCTTGCACTGTTACCAAAGCTGACGAAGTCTGCCACACCAACATTTCACAGCACATAGGCCTAGTTCGACGAACAAAACCTCTTGTTGAACCTCAGCCATATGCTGTCCTTCCACAGATTCCTTTTGGAAAACCTTGTAAGTGGTCCAGTCCTAGACTATATATGGTAGCCTGTTTGGTTTATACGGTATCCGGATCACCTTAATCCTGCTGTATGGCTATAATAAAATCCACCCTTCTTCTGACACTGCTGCTTGCAGTGTCAGAAGGCTGATAACTTACAGAACATTTGGAACCTGACAGACAGCTAGTGGTGGAAAGTAACTAAGTATATTTACTGTACCTAAAGTAATGATTTTGAGGTATTTTGTACTTTACTGCATGGAGTACATCCAATTTTCAATACTGGAGTAGAAGACTCCACTATATCTGAAACGCAAATATGGTTGCCTGTTACTCCACTACTATTACTTACTTTGTAGACTTTGAATATTATTACAAAACACATTAACCATTTCCAACGAATAACATATATATTTGGCTATTTGAAAATAGTCGATCTACAAGCTGAAAGCTGTCAACGAGATTGTCGATCCGCTATTTTAGACTTCTATACATGATATTATTTTATTTAACCCTTTTAAACTGCCATTTTGTGTCCAGCACCAGCAGGGAACTGGATGTGTGCAACCCACCTGTTTTGAACAAGTTTGTGAAATGGGACATAGGCCGTCTGCATGATAGGTACTTAAAGTATATTTTCATGCCAATACTTTTGTACTCTTACTCGTAACTCGTGTACATTTTTAACACCAGACCTTTTCTTCAATGTAAAAGTATTTCTAATTTGGGACCGCACCCAAATACTGGCTGAGTTGTCTGAGAGACGTCTGTTTTTGTTTCAAATAAAAGGAAAGTGTCGGGGGACATAATATAATTACTGGAGAGTAATGCTGAAAATCAAACCCATTTGCAGGGCCTGTCTGTCTGTCTGTCTGTCTGTCTGTCTGTCTCTCTCAATGGGTGTTAAGAATAACACTACAATGGTCTGTGAATTTTCCCCGGACAGGATGGGAGGAAGTGGGGTGGAGGGGGGAGGAGCAGAGAGGGAGGAGAGGAAACAGGAAGGGAGGGAGAGAGGAAGAAAGAGCTGGACAGGAAAGGGTGGGAGGACGGGGAGGGGATGTGTGTGTGTGTGTGTGTGTGTGTGTGTGTGAGAGAGAGAGAGAGAGAGAGAGAAACAGTGTTGCCATGTCGGCTTATTATAAAGCGAGTTTGGGCTTGTTTTTCTGTAAAGTTGCTTGTAAATATTGGTAGTTGTGGGTTGCGTATTTTTGGGGCTTGCAGGTAAAAAGGGGGGGGGGGGAGGGGGGGACAAATGCACAACGGACAGCGCTTGTTCATATATAACACCATTTAGGTCGACATCATGCTATAACTTCATGTTGTGTTGTGATAATAATATAGCAGCATACTCATACTATGCCAGTCAACTGTCTTCCTTCCGTGTGCATTGTGTGCAACGCCACGACAGACCATCACCGCCGCAGATAAAAGCAGCTGGTAATAATATGACTATGACTATGTCATCATTTCTTGTTTTTAAATAGCCGATGATTTCAAATCGCCTAGTCGCTTCTTCTGGGCTTGTTTTTGTAGAACTGGTCACTTATTTCTGTCACAGAATCTGGCAACACTGAGAGGGAGAGAGAGAGAGACAGAGATTGTGGGGAACATTGTAGTCTCATTGGGTCTCTTCTCTTTTCCTTACTGTGTAACTGTAAACCAACCCATTTGGGCTCTCAAACGTTTTCACGTCAGAGATCCTCAAATTGATCGTATCTGGTCAAGGACCCACATCTGAAATGATGTTGTGCCAGGGACCCCATACAAGATTTTTGTTTAAATAGAATATAGTTGTATCAGAATTCAGCATGCATACATTGGCCATATACTGATGACATCAGGGATCTCCATATATGATTCTGCTTAAACCACTATGGATATTTATATCAACATGCCCATATATGGGCAATTGGTCATATACTTGACAGGGATCTCCATATAAGAGAATAAAAGAGACAAGTACTGACTTCATATATGGGCATAGGCCTAAAGGGACAGACACACAGATCTCCATATATGGGCATCAGACACATCAACATTCAACAGTAGTAGAATACATCTTTGAAGAACAATTTGTTTTAACTTACTTCCTCTCCTCCACATTTTTGAGTGCTCCTCTTCCTTTTTAATTAAATGTTTTTGTGCTTTGATGCTTTTTAGCATCATTGTATAACCTTACCACTTTACTATTTGCAATAATAAAGTTCAATCAATCAATTCCTAGAAGCACATCAATTCACCTTTTAGACATTTTTAATCTTCTGCGAGCACCCGTTATTCTCTGTGTTTTTCTATAGCATACACATTGTTATGAGGAGCTGTCTGACCAAAAAGACAGGCTGCTTCTCAGCACTTGAGAATGGAAGGTCTCTTCTTCTGCCTGACTATGAAATGTGCCGCTCCACTCTCAGAATGGAGAATGGACTGGAGGCCAAAGTTTATAAATGTGTATGTGTTCCATTCTACTGCTATATGTATGAGGCCATGGTGACTGCCTGATACGAGAACCCTGGGAAAGAGTGAGTCCTGCTTAGGGCAATAGCAACTTGACTTGACCTTGCTGTATATTATATGAGCCTTCATGCTGCTCGCTTACATAACAACAGTCACTGAGGGTCTTAGTACTAAAATCATAAATTATCAGACTCATTTACTTTGCTTGCTTGGACATTACATTCAGACACATTGGTCATAAAGATTAATACAAAAATAGCATCATTATGCTTAAATAGAATTTCAACATGAAATACATTTTGTTTACACTATAGCAACTAAATTGCAAGGACCCTTGGTGGTCCCCAGACCTGAATGAATGAATGAATGAATGCATGCATGCATGCATGCATGCATGCATGAATGAATGAATGAATTAACGAATTAATTAATTAATGAATGCAGGTGCATGAATGCTACCTTTATATTATGCCTGCCTGCTCCATTTGCGTCATAGAGATACAGAGGCAGTGTGAGTGATTGGAAACGCCACGTGCTACCATCCAACCATGCGTCACGTCACTGGGTCATCGGTCATCTGGATGATGCGCATGCGTCCACCCAGAAGTTGGAGCAGAGGAAATCAACATGTCGCTTGAAGACCCATTCTTCGTTGTGAAAGGGTGAGAGATGAGCTTTGTAACCGAGGCTTTATGTGAAGACAGCTCCTTTATTCAATGTTGACGTTGACGTGTTTCATGTAAACAATAGCAACCGCCATCTCGGTTATTATAGCAGCGTTCAGTTACATTGTAGGAGGCTAGCTGTTTAGCTAGCTAGCATCAGAGGCTACAGTTAGACAGTTTAGTAACGGGGGTGGGGGTGCGGCTTTACACCAAAGTGTCGTCCTCTGTGTAAACAACCAAAGCAAAGCACAAGAGTGCAGTTTAATACAAATACAATGTTGAAAAGTATTGAACCCAAGAAAGAACTATGTATGGCCTTTTTCAAGAACCTCCATGGCTGAGTGTATCCATTTGTGCACTCAAAGAGTTGCAGACCTGCAAACTAAAGGTCCATTTGTACACTCAAGAGTTACAGACCTGTAAGTGTCCATTCGGAGCCCCTCAAGGAACCCCAGAGGGTCCCTGGACCCTACTTTGTGAAGCACTGCTCTACAGTCTTAACAGTATAATGGTTGTTTGGTTGTAAACTTTACAGTCTTTACGACATACAGTATAAAGTTGTATGGTATGTGTGTACGGGGGTGCCGCCCCCCAATCATTGCAGTCTGTCAACCAGTTCACAGAGGGTTGCGAGATTACAGAAGGTTGTGAAATGTGCTCTGATTTGTTTTGGTTAAATGGGGGGGCGCTGCTGCTGTTGTGGAGAGATCACCACCAGATGACTGGTCGTAATCACCCCCTTAAGCTGATACTTTTACTTCCTTTTTTAAGTGTCAATGTTGTTACGTGTGTTTGTGTGTGTGTGTGTGTGTGTGTGTGTTTCTCTAGCAGCCAATACACCAGATAGTGTTGTGGTTGATGAAGAGTCCAGAGAAGTGTCTGTATTAGAGATAGCCTGCACCTTTGACCACAGCCTAGAGGAAGCCTTTATGACCAAGGTCATAAAAGACCAACCACTTCTACATAACATCTCAGAGCTGGGCTATAGGTGCAGACTATTTGTCTTTATATTTGGCAGCCTAGGGCATTATATTATGCACAGACTGGTTGTTAGAGGTTTCCAACAACTTGGGATGCCCAAAAAGGAGGCAAAAAGTATTGTGGTGTCTCTGCTATAATTGGCAGCCGTCATATATGGTGGAGACGCTGTTACTTATACCCATAGAGTACTGTGTGACATGCCTGTTGTATCATGAAAACACATGCCATGACTTTGCAGATGTAACTTTAATGCGCATTATGCGCCTATAATATATGTGTCCTTGTATGCATATCCTTTGTGTGGACATAAATAAATGGTTTGTGTGTGTGTGTGTGTGTGTGTGTGTGTGTGTGTGTGTGTGTGTGTGTCCGTCCAGGGAGGTGCAGAAAGCCCTGTCCCGAGCACGGGGTCTGTATAATCGCTGGGAGGAGCTGTTGCAGGAAGGGCCACAGGTGAGTGACGTCTGACAGCCGGGAGTGGGACCTTTTGCATATAGTTTTTTTTTCATTGGCCCAAAATATTATCTTGCATACATTCATGAATCCACTTGCTGACCGATTTGTTTCTATAGGGGTTTATATGTGACCATACCAATAAGGCAAAAATTCCGTTATGCTTTAAAGGGATTGTGACATTTAAAAGACATTTTTGTAGATTTTTTGGCTTTTTTGGCTTTTCTTGACATCAATTTCACAAAAAAAAAACGAAGTTTGAACATTCAGTGTATTCTCTGCTGTCTGGACTTTTGTGAATAATTATGCAAAAATGTCTCATCTGGTTGGACGGCAGAGATATACGTAGATCTCCGCTAAACCTCCGCCCCCTCCCCTCTGCTCCCTGCCTAGTGCCTACCCTCTCTTCTCCGCTTCCTCATTGTGATCGCGACTTTGTTTCTTTGTAATACTTACTAATAATGGCTTCTAGAGAAAAATCAATCTGCTCTGTTGTTGGCTGTGTCAATCAACACAAGTCCTTACACTGGATACCAACTGGCCTAGATGACTCTTTTATTTTTGACGACGTTCCTACCACGTTGTCAAAGAAGCGCATCTTGGGTTGACAGGAAAGGGGGAATTACCGACATCTACAGGCTAAAATAATGTGTTTTTCCATGGCTTCTCAGGATGAACTTTACACATGCACAAAAACTCGTGTCAAGAAATACTGGAGTGGAGTTGAGTGTTCAAACTTTTTAGACACGTTTGAAGGACCATGGCCAAGACTTTTAATGTTGTTAAAATTATGTTATAAATCATGTCATAATACCTTTAAATAGCACGTGTCTAACTAGTCAAACTAGGGGGTTTTCATGATTCTGAATCCATTCCAAGCATTAGTTTTGCACAACAAATACTCCATGGGCTAAAACGGCCATAGCCGTCATCACAAAATGTGATGAGGTCAGCACATTTTGGCCAAGTGGCTATGGAAGTTTTTAGCCCATAGCTAATTGTGGAAAACTAATGCTTGGAATGGATTCGGAATCATGAAAACCCACTAGTTTGACATGTCTCATGCTACATAAAGTGAAAATCTTGCATTTTATATAGGTTGTTATTGGTATGGTCACATATATCCCACTATAAAAATACATTGCTAGCTCAATACCGACAGCCAGTCAGCAAGTGGATTCATGAATGATAATATTTTAGTCAAATTAAATAAAAAAAACTAACACATTTCCCACTTTAAACAAAAGAAGCCTGTTGGCTGCTGGACTAATAATCCCAAACTATTAGATAGATATATACTTTATTAATCCTGTCCAACACATGTATACAGAATAAAAAGAAGCATGATGAACATATAAAAAATACATTACATCTTTGAAGAATAGAATGTAGTAAAAACAATAGTTAGAAATAAAAAATGCCTAAATTAAATAAACTGAAACAATACTTGTATTGTAATAAATTGTGTGTTCAATCAGGCATGACATAGTCCTGCTATGTTATACGTGTTTGGATAAGTGTTTGTTGATCTTACACACACACACACACACACACACACACACACACACACACACACACAGCATCTGTCATTTTAGATTTGAACACTGGTTATTAAAAAATAGCAGATCTACAAGCTCACAGTGCACCACTTTGTGCAAGCTTGTACATTTTTGGAAAGAATCTTGAAAGTGTGAACTACTGATCTAGAAGGCAAATAAATGGTTGCCTGCAAGCCCTGCAGTACCCCCCTAGGCTGTACAATCGTTACAAAACACACGTAAACACCATATTAACCACATTCTTTCACACGTACAACAACAACAATAAGCACAATGAACAACAATAACATGGACATGCCGAGGCATGCTGGGAATCCCTCATGAGCCAGTTGCAAAGAATGCCACAATTATTATACACAATGGTTTAAGTCACAGAGGGCTGTATTTTGCGTGTCTTAAGTAACAGGTCTTATTCCCTAACTTGAGTAAACTAAAGACCTGGAGACGTGATCAATGCCATTTGGCTATTCTGAGTGGCCAAAGAGCATTGATCACGCCTCCAGGTCTTTAGTTTACTCAAGTTAGGGAATAAGACCTGGTACTTAAGACACGCAAAATACAGCCCAGAGAGTCCAGACTGACTGTTGAGACCGTTTTGGTCTTCTCCTCCCGCCCAACAATCCCCACTGACAGTTATTTGGCCGCCCCCAGCCCGCAGGAGTACGTGCAATGACCAATATCCCCCGCCCGGCTTCCCTCCCCCGCACACGGTCCAATTAGTTTTTGGCATAGACGGCCGACGAGGCCGGATGCACCACGGTGGATTTGAACCCACAACCTCTGTGGTGGTGGGCAGGGACTTTACCCTAGCGCCTGCACAGCGTCCCTTTAATTGATTCAAAATGCGTGGACTGCCCAATGTAATAGGATTTTGAAGATGAGAATACTATCCACCTGTTGGTCGTCTGTCAGATGACCTATTCTTACACAAGACCCATGTTTGACCATGTCCACTGACCACTGACCACACCTCCAATGTATTCTCTGCTCTGTCATTGTGTATAAGAGGGAGAAATGAAAAGGGCTCAGGAGGCTGGCATACGTGCTGTCTCCCTGGGCGGGTACAGACCAGTCTGTAATAAAAGTGACATCGTTTCAGTCCACTCTCTACCATGATTATTTCCTAAAGACTCTGATGTGAGTTATAAATAATCCACTACACCATAACTCCGACATCCCTTTATGCCGACTACGTGGCTTCGCGTGCGGGTAGGGTAGGGCCAGGGTCGGTAATGCCGCGAGTCGGACCAACGCGACGGTATAGGGTAATGGAGATCTAAGAACAAAGGTGGACCGTGGATGGGGGAAGGAAAAGCTACCTTGTGACTACTGTGCAGCCTAAGGGCCGATTCATACTCCTATTTTAGAGCCGAATAAAAGTCTGTTCGGCGCTGTAGCAGTGTAGAGCCTACAATGTGACGTCATTTGAGGTTCGGGGGTGCGGGTACCGTCCTAAAGCCGGCTCTTCGGTGCTACTGAAAATTTCTGACGAGCCGAAATCATTTCGGCACTACAGCGCCGAAACAGCGGTAAAATAGGAGTATGAATCGGCCCTAACGCTGCCTCCGCAACTGTGCAGCTACAAAAATACAGGCTACCATTTCATTTTCAATGGAAGCCGGCGACATGAAGATACAAAGATACATCCTACATTTGTAAGGTGCTACAAAAGGTACAAAGCTACAAAAAAGGTTGAGCTGGTTTCAACTTCAGCTACAAAGATACAATGCTACAAATATGTGTAGCTTTGTATCTTTTGTGCCAGTGTGAACGCAGCATAACATTTGGCTTCTGGTGAGGTAATCAGCAGTTGCTGTTTTGTGTTCACAGGTGAGTCAGGATGAATTGGATTGGAGCACCAATGAGCTGAGGAACTGTCTACGAGCCATAGACTGGGACCTGGAGGACCTCAGCGAGACTATTAGTATCCTTTAATATCTCAAGTACCTCTGATCTCTGTATTTTAACGTCTTAACCTATTTAGACCTGAGGCTGATTTAAAAAAAAAGGTTCTAAATCCTAATTCTTTTAAGAAAAACACTTTTTATGTCAGTGGTGCTCAACCTTTTTCATGTCAAGGACCCCAAAAATTATATGAATTTGGCCGCCGACCCACAGATTGGCACCACATTTTCACGAAAAAAAAAAAAGCAGATCTACAAACTCGTAGCTTGTAAGGGGTTCCCGTTCTGAATGGGTTAAATTAACACTTTGATGGCGGATAATTGTTTTATCCAGTGTTCCAGTCCAGAGATTCTGTCCTGATGAAGGTCTAATCGACCGAAACGGCAACATTTTGGCAAGTGTTTGACAGTGTGCGGGACCCTTTCCTTGTCTTTCAAAGATACCCTTTAAGTAATTAAGTATTAATCCAGGGTTCCACCACGCGTAATACGCTAAACCCGCTATTTGTTTAATGCATTTAATTCTCAGTTTTAAAATGATTAAAAATAAATAGCGGATTTTGTCCCGGACCTAGTGACGAGGCCGTCGCGTTATCATGATGATGTAACCGGAAATCAAGTCATCCTCTGGGCTGCTAGGGCTTCTGGGAAATTGAGCCCAATGCATGTGAACGGGCCGTTTGTTTAGACTACAACATGCTATGCATGGGGGTTTCGTTTCGCATTGTCATGGCCGCTGGTGCTTTGATCATAACAACCCATCTGACTATGCAAATACTTCAGCATATGGTAATGAAACAATCTCGGCAGCGTAGAATATTGGATTAAATAGCAGGGAACACAGGGGTTATGCAGTAATACTGCAGTAATACTGCATAACGCCCCACTTGATCATACTACAGCATCACACAAAGGCATCCAAAGTTGTAGATCTGCAAGCTTGAAGGGTGGCATGACAAGTTATGACTGAGTCATTCTTGTGTTTTTATTGTCACCTGTAATGACATTGCCGGAATACGGGCGCCCTTATGGACCAGAACTACTGGTACCTGTCTGGGACCAGAGCTACTGTCTGTGTGAGGTCAACCTTTGTTTTCATTCTGTTATGTGCACACAGCATAGACTGGTTTCTTCCAGTTTCTTACACATTGAGTGTGAGTGAGAGAGCCGGAGGAAGTAGACTCACTGACCTTCTGCTTGTTGCCTTGTTTACATAAAATAACAAAAGCAAGTGTGCCAAAGTCATACACGGTTAAAAGTGCTTAATTGAACTCAGGAGAGTAGAAATTAAACCAAGTGAAGACTGAGTTTGCTGTGTTATACTGAAGTAATAATGGCAACAGCCAACATATTATCGGAAGATAAGATACTGATTAAATTGGGAACAAAAAGAAAACGAACAAATCCATCATTTATTTTTGCAAGATGTGTAGATTACCGGAGGCTACATTTGACCTCAATGAAAGCTTGTTTGACAGACATGCTTTCTCTTCCTTGTGGTAAAGAGCAGTGGTTGCACAAGATTGAGGGTTATGTCACAGGGAAAGTCATGATGATTCATATCTGACCTTTAAAGAAGTAGTTCACCAAAAAAACAATTTTTATCAATAACACACCCCATGAAGCCTTGGATTCACGGAGATTTCATTGTTTTTGTTGCATTCCTAATCCTAAAACAACAATTTGATTGCCAAATTATCGGCTCCGTGAATTCAAGGGGTGTGTAATTGATAGAAAATAATTCATTATTTGGTTGAACTACTCTTTAAAACCCATTTTGGGCGGGAACCCCTTTTGGTGTTAAACATTATGTTATAATTTAGCTATTGAAAAATAGCAGATCTACAAGCTCGTAGAGCGCCACTCGGTGGCGCGCTATGAGCTTGTAGGTCTGCTATTTCTTTTTTAATCGTAAAAATCTTTGAATATATATATATATATATTCTTTCAAAGTGATTGTTTTAAACTCAGGTCTAAATGGGTTAACTGATTTTCTTTTTTTTATATATTTGTTGTTTGTACGTGCATGTGTATGGTTTGCGTTGTATTAAGTAGCATTAGGTATGCAGAGATGTGTCAGATAAAGTACCGGTATTATTATGAGTGAGTATGGAATCCTTGACTGTTGACAGGTATTGTGGAATCCAACCCTGGGAAGTTCCGCCTGGGGGAGAATGAACTCCAGGAGAGGAGAGCCTTTGTTGAGATGACCAGGCAATCTGTACAGGTGTGTGCAGTGCACATTCACATTTGTTTTTACTTCAAACGATCCCTGGCTAATGAGCCTTGTATGCCCTAATACATTATAATTGGCCTCTATAACTATCATGAAATAAAACATTAAATAAAAACACCTTAAATATATTATTTTAGAATTACTTTAAAAAATAAAAATAAAAAGTGCAATATTTGCCTCCGAGATGTAGTGGAGTTGAGTGAAGTTTTGACATTTGAAAATACTCCAGTAAAGTAAAAACGTATGTACAGTAATTGAGTAAATGTACTTAGTTCCCCATCCCTTTATTTGACCTCAACAGGACTGCTGTTCCTGAAGCAGACTACATCATTTAAAAAACACGTTCTGTCCTTTTAGAACATGTAGTCTATATATCATTTGCTATCAAACCATGGCACCGGAAAACAAATTAAAATATTACTATTGTAGGTGCAAACTGATTATAGTGACTTCATGTAAGTTAAATGAACACTGTCATTTTGCTCAGTCCTATTGGAACCAGTGAGGAGTGTGAGCTGTTAACTACTCCCTTTCTTATTTGTCTTTTTTTTTATTAATTTATTTTATAGGAGATGAAGGAGCAGTTGGCCAGCCCTTCTGTTGTGGCTCAGGCTGAAAAGAAGAACAAACAGGTACGCACACACACACACACACACACACACACGCAAACACAACCGTTTACAGTTCACACTTGGTTCGTCATACAATTTGTGCGAACGCTGGCTGACTCGCAACATATATATCCTCCTCTGTGTTGGCCCAGGCTCTGTTTGCCTCGTCGGGCCAGGACAGCTCCTCCACAGGTATGGAGGCTCACCTGGTGTCTGCCAACTCCAGGTACATCCAGGATCAGCAGGAACAGCAACAGGTGAGCTCATGGCGCTTATCTTATCATTGTTGTACTCCTCAAAGTATTCAGTTACACACTGTAGGTCACACTGCATGTCAGCGAATACCAGAGTCTGCTTTTGAGAATAAGTCTTAACCACTTACATGGTATGTCATGGTATGACGGATGGTAAAAAAAAAGAAAAAAAAGTATACTTACACGCTCACAATGTATTGTTAGACTTGTTTTCTGTTAATGACTGCCCATATTTCTGAGCCCCCCAAAAAATATTTCTCATCTCAGTCTTGTATTCATTTATTTAATTTATATTTACCAATAATCAAACCAAGACTTTGGCCTGTAGTTGGAGGTCAGTGTTGTTAATGTTGATTGGCAGTACAATTAATGGGTTTGGAAGTTTGACCAAAAGCGCTAATGGGTTCAATTAAATGGAGCGTAATGAGAGGGGACAGCCCACCACAAGAATGTTGCCTTTTTTATCGTCTGCGAGTCCCTACCCAGTCAATGTGATTCTCTAAATGAAGGGGAAAGGGGATATAAATCTCTGTGGGTTATATGGTTTGATTATTTCCATATCATTAATCACAATTATTGTTTGCCGCAATAATCCTGACGTGTAATTTTCATATTGTCGCTCGCTTGCGTGCGTGCATGTGTGTAGCTCATTGTGCAGGAACAGGATGAGCAGCTGGAATTGGTATCTGGCAGCATCCGAGTCCTTAAAGACATGTCTGGACGCATCGGGGATGAGCTCGACGAGCAGGCAGTGTGAGTATGGAGCGTGCATGCATATAGTATCCAGGGCAGTACGTTTTCTTTTTCTATGTCAGTCGTTCTTCGATTTTTCAAAAATAGCAGACCTACAAGCTCATAGCGCGCCACCGAGTGGCGCGCTATGAGCTTGTAGATCTGCTATTTTTCAATAGGTAAAGCATAACATAATGCTAACACCAAAAGGGGTTCCCGCCCCAAAATGGGTTAATATAACCGACTCTTGACTGTTTGTGGCTTGTATGTCAAAGTGACTGGCAGAGTAAGGAAACTTGTGCATCGCTATAGCGTCTTTATTCTCCAAAAGCACATCACAATTAATCAATATTTCACGAGGGGGTGTGCCATCCCGTGATATTTGGCAGGACAGTGTTGCGGCAGGAACGAGGCTTTAGCCGGGTTCCGAAAGCGGAGTAGTGCTAATAATCTCGGTAAAGCACACCCTCGAGTGTAATATTGCAATCATGATACAACAGTTACCCTTAAAAGAACACCCAACTCAATTTCATTGTATTCTACATTTGTAATGCCAGATTTAGCCATTTCTCCAATTCCCATGCTGCCGCTCAACCCGAGCCTCTCCCCACCCAATGCCATGCTCAAATCGCTGCTGTCGGGGGGGAAACCTTCCAAGTCCGAAATGTTCCTTTTCTAACGGTTTAAAAGTGTGAAAATAGCTGATCTACAAGCTCACAACGGGTCGCATTGACTGCTTTGTGAGCTTGTAGATCTGCTATTTTCACTACTTTTGCGTGATGATGAAGTAGGTACTTCAACGAAATAACAAATATGGAGATGCAAGGTTTCTGCCCGACAGTGAAGACAATGAAAAAAGTGTCAAGTGCTCTCGTGAACCAGTTTGACTTCCTGTGTAAGTTGAACCTTTATTGATCCCCCGAGAGGAAATTCAGGGCGTTTGTGTCAGCTGAAAGAGGTTGGTACACACTGGCGTGAGTGAGTGAATATACGATATCTCATTTTGGTGTCTTGTCTTACAACCATTCCCTTAGGGGGACTATAAGATACCAAAAACAGTTCTATACACAATAACACATAGCTAAGCAGCAGCGTGATAGTTAACACATTGATTGCCAGGTATTAATTCATTCATTCCCCGCCACCCGCAGTGTTTTTCAGTGTTTTTTACCTTAACCACTAGCATATTGTACCGAAATAGTCAAATGTTCAAGGAGCCATTTGAGTCTGTGTCTGCATCACGTGAACCATACGGTCTTATTTTTTTTTACATCTCTTAAATAGTTTTAAAGGCGAAGGCCAGTAAAACAAAGTGACACTCATTCTTCTTCGATTCAGTTCTCAAGTACGTCATTCCCCCCCCCCCCCCTTTACTAATGGCCACTCTCATGGCGCTGAGACAAGCCCCGGCTTTGCTTATTTACAGTAAGTGAATGCGTTCCTCAGCTGCTTGCATGGTGTACTGTATGAGGTGCTGCTTTTGTGTATCGTTTAGGATGTTGGGGGACTTTGGAGATGAGATGGACCAAACTTCAACCCGCATGGACTCTGTCCTTAAAAAGCTGGAGAAGGTCTCGCATATGACCAGCAGTAAGTTACCAGACTGACACATTGGGACATGCACACGCGCGCACGCAACAACAAAAATATATATATTCTTTCTTTAGTTTGTTGGTGACAACAACATGTACTGTATATTTAAGACATAGCAGCGATGCACGGGTCAATTCTGATTTAAATCAAAGCCAGCATCTTTTTTGATGTTCTCTTTGCGATATGACAGGTTGGATAAATATAAACTTGCATCCGCATTAACCCGCATTTAAACCAGAGAAACTTATTGTCTAAATCCTATTTTAGAAATAGTCTCTGTCGGTGGAAACCTCATATGTCCAAAACCTTTCAGGATTCAAATTCAGAAATAGAAAAACATTGCAAACCGGCAAGCTCAAAATGCTCCGCACCGTGTTTCGAGCTTGTAGAGGGCCAGGGCATTGACTTATGAAAGTAAAAATGTGGAGATAAGAGATTTCTGCCTGACGGCAACAAAATAATACCAAGTATATACACACCTGACTAGCCTTGATGCCGCTGCAGTGGAGAAAAATAGTGCATTGGAGACTCAAGTCTCTTACTCGCTCCTAATTTAGCCCAGAACATTGGGATGTTCTTATGAATGCATATGATCTCATCTACCCACACCTCGGTGTGATGTATTCAGGAAGTCGTTTTCTTTCTAACCGAAATAAAGGACCCATGCAGCTAGGGCGCGCACGCACGCACGCACACACACACACACACACCATTTTGACCCTAACATAATGTACATGTATCTGCTACTACAAATGCTATATCTTTTGATTAGAGTTTTTACCTGTATTTATTTTTTATTTTCTCCTCTTTCACCGACTTTTATCCCTGTTTAGGACAGGGGTAGACTGATGCAAGGTTAGGGGTGTTTCCCTTTTCACAATGTTTCACAAATCTTTACTTTAATCCCCATCTGCCCTGTGCAACTTCAAAAGACTAAAAGGCAAACTGACATTACATGTGTATTCATATGCTCCAGTGCTCCGACAAAAACACAATTCAATCATTATTAATTAATTGTCATGTAAAATGACATAATGGTATGGATGTTATTGTCTCCCCTGCTTAATGTGCATTCAAACCTGAATATATATACATTGGTTTCCAGTCGCTTCAATTGCTTTACTTTTTGGTCGCACAGGTCAGTGTTGGTAAAACAAAAAGTCCCTTTCGCTCGCATTGTGCAACTTCTCGTCTTTGTATTGACTTTGTATGTAATCGCACCGCTCTAACTATACTTTACCTCTACCGCTAACCTCTCTTCTCAACAACTCCTACGAAATGATAGGAGTGCACACGTTTAAAAAAAAAAAAGAAAGAAAATATATATATTTCACCCACTTTCTTTTACACCTGTAAGTGTAAACCTGTGACGTGACAATGAAAATTGATCGTGATTGTGTGTGTGTCGTTCAGGTCGGAGACAGTGGTGTGCCATCGGTATCCTGGTGGCTGTCATGATGGTTGTGCTCATCCTGCTGTTTGCTCTCTGATGCTGCTGGCTGCTACTGCTGCTGGGCATCTCCTCCCCCCCCATCTGTCCCCGGGGGGAACCAGGGAATGATCCACGGATGGACGGATTGCACAGAAATAGAAACGGATAATAACCTGAAAAACACACCACCACCAACCACCACTCACTCCCACAATCCCTTTCTCTAATCGCAACAGAGTGAAATGTTTTGTTTTTCTTCCTTGGGGTTTCATTCTAATGTACTGTATGTACGCCGCAGGCCCCGCAGCCTTTTGTCATTGATATGGAGGGGAGAGAAGAAGATGACACTGATGTTATTTCACATGCTTGTGTTTCTTCTAACGGTCTGGAATGATGGTACTTACGCAGACGGAGAGGGAGATACAGAGAACACGAGAGGGGTGGGGGGGGGGGGGGGGGCGTCAGTGTTGCCTTAAGTATATTTTTCTACCTTTTGTGTAAAGTGCAGTATGTCACGCGCCTATATATTTGTATTGTTATCGTGGGGTGGGTGTGGTTGGGGGGGGGGGGGGATGGGGGGTTGTTCAGATTGTCAGCCAACAAGACAAATGAATCCATGGTCCCTCCTCCCTAATTATGATAGCATTCGATCAGGTCGGGTTATCGTCTAGTCTTACGTTCAGTGTGACGAACGCTAACCCCTGGCCCCCACCCCACCTCCAAACTGGGCATGCACTGGCAATGGTTTGACCCAGTTGTACAGTTAGTTGGTGATATCCTTGACCTTGAGCGTGTGTCTTTGATTGAGAGGGTTTTGTCTAATGACTGATGATGCGAGCAGGGGAGGAGACATTGCTTGCTTGCTGGGCAGGACAGGACACAGAAGCCTTCG
Source organism: Protomyctophum parallelum (assembly GCF_964188405.1). Lineage (NCBI taxonomy): Eukaryota > Metazoa > Chordata > Actinopteri > Myctophiformes > Myctophidae > Protomyctophum > Protomyctophum parallelum. Next base: position 29,171,099 of record NC_139702.1, on the reverse strand, counting down.
CTGTTGATCTGGGTTCCAGGCTCCCTCTTGTGGAGTGTGCAGGTCACGCGTTTCCTTGTGTCGTGTCAGGTAAACATTGCTCATGGTGGGCTACAAAAGATTTGTGTAAATAGGACTGTTTTATTTTACTTTGAATTTATTGCATAAATTGATTTTATGCTTCTACTAAGTGCTGTGCTTTTATCAGAAACTAGAAAGGTGCGCTCGGTTGAATGTGCATCTCCACCAGGCCAGGTGGAACTCCATATTGAGGCTAGTCTGTGACGTCGGTCAGCTACCACATTAATATCTACAGGTATAGTTGCGTTTCCATTACGCCGTTTTGAAAATACGAAGCAAACTTTCAGTAATTCTAAAAAGAAAAGCACATGGTTGGCGATTGGCCTGTCCAGAGGCTGTCTTTTGTCTGTATTTAAAAAAAGTAAAAGTCCTTTATTAAATATTGGGACAAACAATTAAAATCAGATTGATAAAACAAATGATAAAGTTGACCTTCATTTTGAGAGATGCGATTCTTGTAGTTGCCCGTTGTAGTTATTTTCGTCACTCTTGATTTCTTCCCGAGCCTCTTCAAATTCTTGCTGAACCTCTTAAAAAAACATTCTGGGCTACGTTGCAGTTGGCACAGTCCATTTTCTTTCTGTTTATAGCGGCCTACAGTGATATGATAGTTATGTTTAATCAGGTCAGACTTGGTAGGCTATTCATTCACCGGTCTAATACAAATTTTAAGCTACTGTAGGCCTATGTCATGCGAGTTAAATGTTTGCCACTTCCTACTTCAAAATGTATTGAGGAAGTGTTTAGTGCATTTCATAATAACAGATGCGTGTTGACGGGCTGGTTTTGTTTCCACGTTGGCCTATAACTGATTTAAAATCATTAAAACGTAGACGACGGGGACGAGGGACCCCTCTGACTTTTAACGGCTCAATGTGCGAATGGACGCGGTAATTGTCCGGTGAATATCCATTTTGGACGTGTTGACGGTGCTCGCCGCTTCCGTTGTTGACCACCTACGTTCCGAGGTGTTGTGGAGGCAGGGTGTTTGACTTGGAAATATACATTGACCGATTGAACTTCCATGATCAACGCACTACTCTGCTTCAAAACATTCAAGACCGCGCTGCTAGGAAAGCCATATCGTGCAAGTTCAATGCTTCCTAATAAAATAAAATAAACGCCTCGATGGAAACACAATTTATGAAATATGAGTTTGGACAAGGGTTCAGCCGGTTTCCGACCACCATTCACTTGATTATAAAATGAATGTTTTAATATTTCCTTGTAAGTGATGTGCGACTGATGGGTCAAGTGGTTTGTGAGATTATCCCTGGACAGATGGGTGAAAACATCTCCATCCTTGCCTTAGGCCTGGTCGGAGATAACTACAAAGAATATTTCTATCCCAATTCCTTAACCGTTTATTGCTGGTTTCTTGTGTTACATGATTCACCACATACAACAGCAGCAGCCTTGGAGGAAGGTGGACACTTTAACAGGTCAAATGTCGTTGCTGTCGGGCAGAAACCTATTTTCATAAATAAATGCCCTACAGGTTTGAAAGGTTTTGGTTGCGTCTTTGGGATAGTTGGGTGTCCAGTTGGAGCTTTCATAATGAAAGACCTCTCATCACTATTGCAGTTCGCTCTAGTCTATTTGTGCGGTTTCTGTATGCTTTTCTGTGCATATGTTGACCCCTTACCTTTTACCTACCTTGCCAAAAGATGCTTAAGAGAATGTTACAGCTAAGCATGTGGTTTTAAATTCCATTTTAGTTCCCACTGTCCACATTCAGTCTAATAAAAAAGAGATTCAAATTTACTTTGATGTAGCCTAAATGCTCTGGCAGTCATTGTGTGGTCAAGGTTATTTGCCATTACTATTTAATATTTAAAACTGGTGTGCATGCTGGCCACATTGGCCAGTAACCCCCTAAAACAACGGTAAATTGGTTAAAACATGTTTGTTTCCTCCTTCATAGTCATTTCGTGACAAATCTGGTTGAGTCTGGTTTATTCTGGCCGTTAGGTAGAGAGAACTGCAGCTTTAAGGGTTGGCTCTCATGCACTCCAGTGCCAATGATCAGCTGGAAGTTTGTTGTCACCAGCGTATTATGCAGTGTGGAAAAGTAATGGTATCTACTAGCCAAATCTCTCTTCTGCCAGCCAGCTAGACAGTTACTGGAAGTAACCACCACAAAGATCTACCTGACTAGTAAAAAATATGAAGGAAAATGGTAGGATTCAGATTGTACAACATACTGTGTTCTAACAACACTTTTCCTGCCCAGAATGTATGGTGTAAATATAAATTATTCTTTCTCCTTTTTTACAATTTTTAACCCATCCTGGCCATGAGTGGCTGTTGCACAACTCGCACCAGCTTCTGTCTGTATAATGCCCTGTATTGTTTTGTAAATGTTATACTCTAAATACTGTAATATAATGAAGTGGTTGCCTTTTATTGGACTTTTCTTGGGGGAAATCCAATTTGTTAATAAATCTCATTATACTTTTACAATGACTGATGTCCGTTCATGTTTGTATACACCAGGGGTACTCAACTGGCGGACCGCGGTCCACGACCGGACCGCGGACCACCTCTCTGCGGACCCTAGGCAAATTATAAAAAATTAAAAAAAATCTCTCCTAAGCTCAGGCCAGGCCAGCTACAGTCAATTTCAATTCAATTCAGGCAGTGTTGCTGCAGCACAACTACATTGTGTGTCTTATGTTAATAATTTAATAAGTTATAAGTTAATAATCTAAATAACATCAGATGGTACATTTCTCATGTGAAATTGCTGCAAAGGCCCCCAAAATGTCCCCCATGGGCCCCCAAAATTCCGGCGCGCGCTATGCGCGCGCGCAGTGTGGCCTGCCAGGGCGTATAACTCCCGGCCTGATTTGGAGTTCCACTCCGGGCCTGCACTCTGAAGTTTCTTACTTTCATGCAAAGCACCAACTTCAGTGTTTAATACGGACTGACCTATAATAACAATAGGCTTATAGCCTACAATAGCACAGTGAGTCACAGACTGGGGGGGTCCGGGGACCCCCAGTAGGCCTACCTACCTGTCAGTTGCTGGGGTCCGGGGACCCCCGTTAGGCTACTGGCTGGGGGTCCCAGAGATAGAAATGCCACTAAATGGGGGTCCGCAGTCTAATGCATGTCAAACTAGCCCTAACCATAACCTCACAAAAACAAGTGGTCCGTGTTGTAGCAAAATTACCAACGGGGTTTGAACTGGCAAAGTTAAGACGTTAGTACTGTAAGTCAGATGACTTATCCACTAGACCACCGCGAGGACACTGCCAAGTTAGAGATCGGACTCTTTATTGTGTATTTAAGCCGTGACGTCAGCCACTTCCGGATTCTACTCCAGGAAGTTCCACGTCATCTATTTTCTTTATCGTGGACACTTTACAGTTACATTAATAATTCTACTCGAGTTGGAAGCATTAAGACCCATTGTAACCCTCAATGGCTTCCTTTCTGACAAATAACGTTATTGTAAAAAAATAAAAATAAAAGATTCACGCGTTCATATGTAGCTATTTTGTATTTACAGTGAGACACGGATGGGACCCGGATGTAACGTAGGAGGACTACAATAGGACAGGACTACAAGACATTCGCGGTTAAAATCTCGCGGGCGTGGCCTCACCCCGGAAGGAAGTGACGGCCGGCAGCCTTAAATACGGAAGAGACGCGTGGAGCCGAGTTCGGTCAGTGTTTGTTTGGAAGTGCCACGTCACCACCATCGGGTCCCTCTTCGGAGCAGGTATGTTATTTAATACTTAACGCTGTTGTTGTTTTTGTGTTCAAACGTCGACCACTTATGAAGTTACTTGTTATGATGTTTATATATGATGTTTCTACAAAACTTTAAAACAGTGTTTCAGTAGCCGAATGGTTAGTGTCGACGGTCTATAAACATCGGGCCCGAGTTCACTTCCCGGTCGAGGACCGAGAATGTTTTTCCTTTTCACCAAACAAACACAATTGTTTTTTAATCTAGTCGAGGTCCATTATTCATTCAGTATTTGTGCTACGGACCACCATGTTACATTTATAGACTCACAATGGTGGTCAGTGGCTCAGATACTGAATGCACCTCGACTAGATGCAAAAACAATGTTTTGCTTTGTAAGAAGAAAACACACTCTCCGTCCTGGACGGGGAGGAGATCCACGGCCTCAATGTTGACTAACCGTCGAAGGTACCCACTCGACTACTGAAACACGTCTTTAAAGAGTAGTAGTATTTACATATATAAACACATCAAGTAACTTCAAAAGCGATAACATGCTTGAGCTACCCACCATTTCACATTAATAGACTCTCACAATGGTGGTCAGTGGCTCAAATGGGTCTGACTGAGAGACTAGATGGGCTCAAATGGTGGTCCGTGGCTCAAATGCTGAATAAATAATCGACTAGAGGTGAAAAGAGTTAGCGTGGGTGCCCGGGATGGCACTCACGTTAACAAAGCTCAGTCACTAACCACTATGCTACAATCAGCATTATATAATCGAAGGATCAAAAGTAGCAATCTTATACATTCTCTAATTGTGTAGTTTTTTGGAAATTAAGCAGATGCTTAACAACAATTGAACTATTGAGAGTGTAGCCTGGGCACCATTTCATTTCGGTATATGATCCGGGCTCATGATATGCTTACGTCATGTTGTAGGCAATGGTTTGCCTACAACAAACAGGAAGAACAGGCGGCGGCAACTTCCTTTTCCCTCTCAATAAAAGCTCTCGTAAGCGAGAGCTTTTATTGAGAGGGAAAAGGAAGTTGTCGCCGCCTGTTCGTCCTGTCTGGCAACTACAAAACAATACTACAACATGACGTAACCACATCATCCGCCCCCAGCCCGGATCATACGGACTTTTGAAACAGAGACCAGGCTTTCCTCCGAGGCGGTGGAAAGCCTGGTGATGCGAGGTTATTGAGAGTGTAAAGATCTACTATTGGGGTCCATTTGGTAAGGTTACCTGAATTAAATTGCACTGTATTGTGACAGTAATCATTGCTATAGAGTGTGTGTTCAGTAAGGCTGGGATGGCTTAGGGTCGTCGACAGAGTACAGCATCTTGCAATGGGTCTGGTCCACAAGATTCGATACACCACCAAGATACCCATGTACCTGTCTAAATACTTCCTTAATGTAAACGAAGTCCACACCCACAACACCAGAGGGAGTGCAACAAACCATGTACAACCCAGATTCGGCACAAACAAGGGACTAAATTCTTTTCGCTCCTATGCCACCAAAATGTGGAACGCCCTACCAACAGTCATTAAGACATGTGAATCCCTTGACTCCTTCAAAACCGCTCTCAAAGGGCACCTACGGATGGCTGCAATTCGAAACTGGCCTCTGTAAAATCTGAATCCCCCCCACCCCCCCACCCCATTTCCCTCACTGTATATTGTATATTTTCCCAGTGCTTGTATATTTTCCCTTTTTTGCTTCCCATATGATGAATTCCTGTTCTGTTCTTTAGCTACATAGAAATGTCTATTTGTATGTCTCTAAATGGTTGTATGTCTTTAAATGTTTTGATGAATTGAACAATGTGGACCCTGTTGTAAACAAGTGTAATGCTTAATTGGGTCGTCCACTCACAGTTGACAGTCTTTGTATTGAGTTTGTGCTTAAAATGTACTGTAAATTCTACAAACTGTTAATAAATATTTCAATCAATCAATCAAACCGTGTTAAATAGCTCTATAGTGTGACAGTAATCATTGCTATAGTGTGTTCAGTAACAGTGTTAAATAGATATTAATTTGTGACAGTAATCATTGCTATAGTAGTGTGTGTTCAGTAACAGTGTTAAATAGTTCTATATTGTGACAGTAATCTGCCGGTCTCTCCAGCATTTTGTTAAACATAAAAAGCATTTTCTGAAACTGCAATTTTATCCAATCAGGAACGCAGTCAGGATACAGATTGAACAGATTAAAGTGGAATTGTAATGTAACAGACAAAATTAGAACTGGAACATTAAGCTCATAAATAGCTACTTTCTCCTGATTGGCTGAAAATGTGTCACCTACCTGATTTCTTTTAAAATATCGTCACCTTATTAAACTAATTGCCTAAGTCATTTTTTCAAGGTTTTCAGGAAACACAAAAAACTGTGCCAAATGTAGAATATATTATATTTCTTAATTATTTAAATTCCCAAAAATATGAAAAAATATGACTATTGACATACAAATAAAGGTGTATGTCAATCATGTAACATGTAAGGATAAAATGACTTAGGCCAATATCTGAACATGCCATTTTAACTTAGGCAATTATAAACGTTATTTAGGCCAAATTACTTCTGCAGTAAGTGACTTAGACAAAAAAAATTATTCCAATTATTTTTAATAGACCATGGTTTAGGGTCAGCCACAGAGTGTTTAAAATAATATCAGAGCACAAAGACATTTGACACTGAAGGGGAGTGAATGTGAGTGAATTTGGAGTGAATTTGGACTGAATGCGACTGAATGGGAGGTACTGTTACTATGGGACTGATACTATGGGACTGACAGTCCCATATAGTAACAGTACCTCCCATTCACTCCAACTCACTCCCATTCAGTCCCATTCACTCCAACTCACTCCCATTCAGTCCCATTCACTCCCATTCACTCCCTTTCACTCTGAATGGGAGTGAGTGGGAGTGACAGTCCCATAGTAACAGTACCTCCCATTCAGTCCCATTCACTCCCTTTCACTCTGAATGGGAGTGACAGTCCCATAGTAACAGTACCTCTCATTCACTCCGATTCAGTCCCATTCACTCCCCCATTCACTCCCATTCACTTTTATTCACTCCCATTCAGTCACATAGTAACAGTACACCCCATTCACTCCCATCGTATCAGTCCCATAGTAACAGTACCTCCCATTCAGTCCCATTCACTCCCATAGTATCAGTCCCATAGTAACAATACCTCCCATTCACTCCCATTCACTCCCATGCACTCCCATAGTATTAGTCCCATAGTAACATTACCTCCCTTTCACTCCAATAGTATCAGTAACTCCCATTCACTCCCATAGTATCAGTCCCATAGTAACAGTACCTCCCTTTCACTCCCATTCAGTCCCATTCACTCCCATTCAGTCCCATGCACTCCCATAGTATCAGTCCCATAGTAACAGTACCTCCCATTCACTCCCATTTAGTCCCATGCACTCCTATAGTATCAGTCCCATAGTAACAGTACCTCCCATTCAGTCCCATTCACTCCCATTCTATCAGTCCCATAGTAACAGTACCTCCCATTCAGTCCCATTCACTCCCATTTTGAAAGTTGTGTTAAAATGGCCTGAGTCACATTTTGTTATGACCATTAGTTTAATAAGGTGACGATATGATATATATGATATGGTACTTTAGTGTCAGTTCACACTGAAATTTATCTTGCAACACAGCAGCCAAGTATGCAGAACACACATACACGCATTTGACATAACACAAACAACAAGACAATTTACATACATAAAGACAAGAGCAATATCCACCGCTTAGATTATCCTGTGGCTAATACAACTCCTGATTAAACCCTTTTCTATTTATTAAAGAGCTGGAGAGACAGGAATATTCCTGTTACTGAACACACACTATAGCAATTATTACTGTCACAATAACTTTGTAATGCTACTGATGTTATGTTAGACTATATTTACATCAATATGTCTGGGTCCCCACCTACTCGCTCAGGGTTGACGTGTCACACCTGCAGTGATGGGAGGGGCACCAGAATGTGGTGTTTTGATTGGTTAATGGGGGCACTCCCTTAGTATAAAAGTGTATGTTTTGTGTACACATGACCTGATGAAGATCAAATAGATCGAAACGTCGTTAGTATTTCAATAAAGAACGTCTTTCTTATACCTGTGGTGTGCGGGCTCCATCCAATACCTACACCAGTTGTGATGCAACATAGTTTGCTGTGACCGTTGTGAATAATGGGTGGTGTGGTCTTTGCCAAGACGGTGGATTGTGGCCCATGCCTTCCTGCTGTTATTTGTCATGTTGGTGTTCTCTATATCTTTTCGTCCTGGGCATGACGTTAAACTGTTCCGTTTAAGAGGACCGGCGACCCTCGAATGTAAACAGCCACGAAAGGAAACTATGTGTGTGTGAGGTGTTCTCTATGGGTTGGGTTTCAGGTGGTTGTATTGTAGTAGCTTGACATTTCTTGGAGGGCACTTTCAAGGACAGACTCAATCTTCTGGAAGTCTGCTTGTTGGGTCGTAATGCAGAGGTCGTCGGCGTAGATGAAACGCTGGCATTGGGTAGTGGCTGGTCGTTTGTGTAGATATTGAAAAGGAGGGGGGCGAGCACGCTACCTTGTGGGAGGCCGTTCTTTTGGTCTTTCCATTTACTCCTCTGGTCATTTAACTGGACATAGAAACGCCTGTAGTTGAGGAGGCTTTTCCTGACCATTGTGCGGTGTTGGACAGTGTCGTAGGCAGCAGAGAGATCTCTGAATGCTGCTCCAGTTATTTGTTTTCCCTCAAACCCATTCTCAATGTGTTGGGTGAGGTTGAGCTATGTCCAGCACAGGAGCGGCCGGGACGGAAACCAGCTTGGTCTTTAGTCAGCTTGGTGTTTATGAGTGGCAACGAGGCGTTGGAGTAGCAGCCTCTCATAGAGCTTGTAGGACAGGTGATGCAGAGGAGGGACATGGGTCGGTTTTCCGGATAATGGGTCTTTGCCAGGTTTAGGGATTGCAACCACTTTGGCCTTTTTCCAGACAGAAGGGATGGTTTTCTGTGCTATGCATGTGTTCAACATCCCCACAAGCCAGGTCTTTCCGTTAGGTCCCAGGTGCTGTATCATTTCTGCCAGTAGGTCATCAATCCCTGCTGCTTTTCCGGGTTTCAACTTTCCCATTGCAGTTTCAAGTTCTTCTAGGTCGAAGGGTTTGGTTTGAGGGCTGGCTGATTGTGGTTGGTCTGATACCACTGTGCGATGGTATTCTCCTGTGGGTCGGTGGCGGTCTTGGTCACAACTGGTGGCCAACAGTCATAACCAACACCGCCACCGACCCACATAGAATACCATCGCACAGTGGTATCAGACCAACCACAATCAGCCAGCCCTCAAACCAAACCCTTCGACCTAGAAGAACTCGAAACTGCAATGGGAAAGTTGAAACCCGGAAAAGCAGCAGGGATTGATGACATACTGGCAGAAATGATACAGCACCTGGGACCTAACGCAAATACCTGGCTTGTGGGGATGCTGAACACATGCATAGCACATAAAACCATCCCTTCTGTCTGGAAAAAGGCCAAAGTGGTTGCAATCCCTATACCTGGAAAAGACCCATTATCCCTGAAGAGCTACCGACCCATTTCCCTCCTCTGCATCACCTACAAGCTATATGAGAGGCACTAACATTTCTGAACAGACTATATTTACAACAATATGTCTGGGTCCCCACCTACTCACTCAGGGTTGACGTGTCACACCTGCAGTGATGGGAGGGGCACCAAAATGTGGTGTTTTGATTGGTTAATGGGGGCACTCCCTTAGTATAAAATGTATGTTTTGTGTACACATGACCTGATGAAGATCAGAACGTCTTTCTTATACCTGTTGTGTGCAGGCTCCATCCAATACCTACACCAGTTGTGATGCAACATAGTTTGCTGTGACCGTTGTGAATTATGGGTGGTGTGGTCTTTGCCAAGACGGTGGATTGTGGCCCATGCCTTCCTGCTGTTATTTGTCATGTTGGTGTTCTCTGTATCTTTTCGTCCTGGGCATGACGTTAAACTGTTCCGTTCGAGAGGACCGGCGACCCTCGAATGTAAACAGCCACGAAAGGAAACTATGTCTGTGTGAGGTGTTCTCTATCATTTCATTCCAGACTTTCCTTCGTTCATCCCGAACTTCACTGTCTATCTCCTGTGTTCTCCATTCATCTTGAGCGATGCACAGTCGTCTGATGTGCGGGGTGAGGTGCCGGCTAGCGCATAAAGGCACGGGACAGGTGTTGTCTTGACGCATCCCGTGATGATGCGACAGGTGTCATTTAGGGCTGTGTCGACCAATTTGGTGTGACGTGATCGGCTCCAGCTTGAGCAGGCATACTCTGCTGTAGAGAAAGACAGGGCCATGGCAGTTGCACAGATTGTTTGTGGGTCTGCGGCCCACTTGGAGTTCACTAGTTTTCACAGGATGTTATTGTGGGTGTTTACCGTGGCTTTTGTGTTCTCCAGGTGTTTTTTGAAGAAGAGTGTTCTGTCCAGTGTAACTCCATGATACATGGGGTGGGTATGGTTGGAGAGTTTGTGACCATCCCAAGTGACGCTCAGTTCTTTTTTCGCGTCTCGGTTCCTCAGGTGGAAGCTGCATAGTTGGGTTTGTGTGTGTCTTTCTTTTTCTGTCTTTCTTTCTTAGGACGGAGATCAAGGTAGACGCCAATGGAAGGCTCAACACAAACCGATGCCCCTAGAGATCCATCCCAAAGCTTCCCTCAGGGAGCCCAGCAAGCCAGCTAGCCAGCGAGCCTGCCCAGTCAGCCAACGCAGCCAGTCAGCTCCGCCAGTCAGCTAGTGTAGAAAGTCAGGCTGCCAAGCCAGAGCATATCAGCCTTGCAGTCAGCCATTGCAGCCATACCAGCCTTGCTCAGTCAGCTCAGCCAGGCCTCTCTCAAGGCCTGGCTCTCTGTCTGCCTGGCCCGGTCTGCCCTGCCCTGCCTTGCAGCAACAGAACCAGCCTTTCTGGCAAGCCAGTCAGCTCAGAATGCGAGCTGAGCAAGCCAGTGCAGCAACAAGCCCAGACTAGGTTACTGCAGCCTTACTGTGCAGCCACAGCCACTCAGCCAGATCAGCAGGAGCAAGCCAGGCTCCAACCCTTGCAGCGCAGCCTTAGGCCGGATAGTCCCCCTGCCTGCACTTTGTTGCCTTCCTGGCCTGTCTGCCTGCTGGCTTGCCAGCAAGGCTGGTTCTGTTGCTGCAAGGCAGGGCGGGGCAGACCGGGCTAGGCAGACAGAGAGCCAGGCTTCGAGAGAGGCCTGGCTGAGCTGACTGAGCAAGGCTGGTATGGCTACAATGGTTGACTGCAAGGGCTGATGTGCGCTGGCTTGGCAGCCTGACTTTCTACACTGGCTGACTGGCGGAGCTGGCTGGCTGCGTTGGCTGACTGAGCAGGCTTGCTGTCTAGCTGGCTTCCTGGGCTCCCTGAGGGAAGCTTTGGGATGAATCTCTAGGGGCGTCGGCTTGTGTTGAGCCTTCCAACGACGTCTACCTTGATCTTCGTCCTAAGAAAGAAAGACAGAAAAAGAAAGACACACACAAACTCAACTACGCAGCTTCCACATGAGGAAGGCAGGCAGGAAGGCAGGCAGGCACAAGCTGCCTGCGTGCTTGCTTCGCCCTCCAGTTGCTGCTCCAGTCATTTGTTTCCCCTCACACCCATCCTCAATGTGTTGGGTGAGGTTGAGCTCTGTCCAGCACAGGAGCGGCCGGGACGGAAACCAGCTTGGTCTTTAGTCAGCTTGGTGTCTGAGTGGCATGAGGTGTTGGAGTATCAGCCTCTCTTGTAGGTGATGCAGAGGAGGGAAAAATGGGTCGGTAGCTCTTTGGGGATGATGGGTCTTTGCCAGGTTTGGGGATTGCAACCACTTTGGCCTTTCTCCAGACAGAAGGGATGGTTTTCTGTGCCATGCATGTATTCAGTATCCCCACGAGCCAGGTCTTTGCGTTAGGTCCCAGGTGCTGTATCATTTCTGCCAGTATGTCATCAATCCCTGCTGCTTTTCCGGGTTTCAACTTTCCCATTGCAGTTTCGAGTTCTTCTAGGTCGAAGGGTTTGGTTTGAGGGCTGGCTGATTGAGGTTGGTCTGATACCACTGTGCGATGGTATTCTCCTGTGGGTCGGTGGCGGTTTTTCGCGTCTCGGTTCCTCAGGTGCAAGCTGCATAGTTGGGTTTGTGTGTGTCTTTCTTTTTCTGTCTTTCTTTCTTAGGACGGAGATCAAGGTAGACGCCGTTGGAAGGCTCAACACAAGCCGATGCCCCTAGAGATCCATCCCAAAGCTTCCCTCAGGGAGTTCAGCAAGCCAGCTAGCCAGCAACCCTGCCCAGTCAGCGAACGCAGCCAGTCGGCTCCGCCAGTCAGCCAGTGTAGAAAGTCAGGCTGCCAAGCCAGAGCATATCAGCCGTTGCAGTCAGCCACTGCAGCCATACCAGCCTTGCTCAGTCAGCTCAGCCAGGCCTCTCTCGAGGCCTGGCTCTCTGTCTGCCTGGCCCGGTCTGCCCTGCCCTGCCTTGCAGCAACAGAACCAGCCTTTCTGGCAAGCCAGCCAGCTCAGAATGCGAGCTGAGCAAGCCAGTGCAGCAGCAAGCCCAGACTAGGTTACCGCAGCCTTACTGTGCAGCCACAGCCACTCAGCCAAGACCAGCAGGAGCTGGCCAGGCTCCAACCCTTGCAGCGCAGCCTTAGGCCGGATAGTCCCCCTGCCTGCACTTTGTTGCCTTCCTGGCCTGTCTGCCTGCCTAGGCGCCTCGGTCTTCCTGTCTGTCTGCCTTGGCCTGCCGGTCTGAAACTGGTTAAGACTAACTGCGTGCTTGCCAGCTGCGCTGGCTTGCTGAGCTCGTATTCTGAGCTGGCTGGCTTGCCAGCAAGGCTGGTTCTGTTGCTGCAAGGCAGGGCGGGGCAGACCGGGCCAGGCAGACAGAGAGCCAGGCTTCGAGAGAGGCCTGGCTGAGCTGACTGAGCAAGGCTGGTATGGCTACAATGGTTGACTGCAAGGGCTGATGTGCGCTGGCTTGGCAGCCTGACTTTCTACACTGGCTGACTGGCGGAGCTGGCTGGCTGCGTTGGCTGACTGAGCAGGCTTGCTGTCTAGCTGGCTTCCTGGGCTCCCTGAGGGAAGCTTTGGGATGAATCTCTAGGGGCGTCGGCTTGTGTTGAGCCTTCCAACGACGTCTACCTTGATCTTCGTCCTAAGAAAGAAAGACAGAAAAAGAAAGACACACACAAACTCAACTACGCAGCTTCCACATGAGGAAGGCAGGCAGGAAGGCAGGCAGGCACAAGCTGCCTGCGTGCTTGCTTCGCCCTCCAGTTGCTGCTCCAGTCATTTGTTTCCCCTCACACCCATCCTCAATGTGTTGGGTGAGGTTGAGCTCTGTCCAGCACAGGAGCGGCCGGGACGGAAACCAGCTTGGTCTTTAGTCAGCTTGGTGTCTGAGTGGCATGAGGTGTTGGAGTATCAGCCTCTCTTGTAGGTGATGCAGAGGAGGGAAAAATGGGTCGGTAGCTCTTTGGGGATGATGGGTCTTTGCCAGGTTTGGGGATTGCAACCACTTTGGCCTTTCTCCAGACAGAAGGGATGGTTTTCTGTGCCATGCATGTATTCAGCATCCCCACGAGCCAGGTCTTTGCGTTAGGTTCCAGGTGCTGTATAATTTCTGCCAGTATGTCATCAATCCCTGCTGCTTTTCCGGGTTTCAACTTTCCCATTGCAGTTTCGAGTTCTTCTAGGTCGAAGGGTTTGGTTTGAGGGCTGGCTGATTGTGGTTGGTCTGATACCACTGTGCGATGGTATTCTCCTGTGGGTTGGCGGCGGTGTTGGTTACGACTGTTGGCCACCAGTTGTGATGCAACAGAGTTCGCTGTGACCGTCGTGAATTATGGGTGGCTCCCAGAGGTCCTTGATCCCCATGGGGTCCAACAGTGGTCATTAAAGCGTGCACACACACATGCACACATGCACCTACACAGTACGCACAGGCGCACATGCGTATGCACACCTGGACCTGTAAATGAACAACAACACAAAAACTAAGGCACTGGTGTCGGACTTCTGGTTTACCGGAACGGGGTTCAACTCCCTGCAGTGCCCTGCTCAATGTGTTGTATTTACATGGTTCATTGGTCCATTACTTAGGCCACTAGTTTAATAAGGTCAGTTATTTTTTCGCGTCTCGGTTCCTCAGGTGGAAGCTGCATAGTTGGGTTTGTGTGTGTCTTTCTTTTTCTGTCTTTCTTTCTTAGGACGGAGATCAAGGTAGACGCCGTTGGAAGGCTCAACACAAGCCGATGCCCCTAGAGATCCATCCCAAAGCTTCCCTCAGGGAGCCCAGCAAGCCAGCTAGCCAGCAAGCCTGCCCAGTCAGCCAACGCAGCCAGTCAGCTCCGCCAGTCAGCCAGTGTAGAAAGTAAGGCTGCCAGGCCAGAGCATATCAGCCTTGCAGTCAGCCATTGCAGCCATACCAGCCTTGCTCAGTCAGCTCAGCCAGGCCTCTCTCAAGGCCTGGCTCTCTGTCTGCCTGGCCCGGTCTGCCCTGCCCTGCCTTGCAGCAACAGAACCAGCCTTTCTGGCAAGCCAGCCAGCTCAGAATGCGAGCTGAGCAAGCCAGTGCAGCAACAAGCCCAGACTAGGTTACTGCAGCCTTACTGTGCAGCCACAGCCACTCAGCCAGATCAGCAGGAGCAAGCCAGGCTCCAACCCTTGCAGCGCAGCCTTTGGCCGGATAGTCCCCCTGCCTGCACTTTGTTGCCTTCCTGGCCTGTCTGCCTGCCTAGGCGCCTCGGTCTTCCTGTCTGTCTGCCTTGGCCTGCCGGTCTGAAACTGGTTAAGACTAACTGCGTGCTTGCCAGCTGCGCTGGCTTGCTGAGCTCGTATTCTGAGCTGGCTGGCTTGCCAGCAAGGCTGGTTCTGTTGCTGCAAGGCAGGGCGGGGCAGACCGGGCCAGGCAGACAGAGAGCCAGGCCTCGAGAGAGGCCTGGCTGAGCTGACTGAGCAAGGCTGGTATGGCTACAATGGTTGACTGCAAGGGCTGATGTGCGCTGGCTTGGCAGCCTGACTTTCTACACTGGCTGACTGGCGGAGCTGGCTGGCTGCGTTGGCTGACTGGGCGGGCTTGCTGTCTAGCTGGCTTGCTGGGCTCCCTGAGGGAAGCTTTGGGATGAATCTCTAGGGGCATCGGCTTGTGTTGAGCCTTCCAACGGCGTCTACCTTGATCTTCGTCCTAAGAAAGAAAGACAGAAAATGAAAGACACACACAAACTCAACTACGCAGCTTCCACATGAGGAAGGCAGGCAGGAAGGCACGCAGGCACGCACAAGCTGCCTGCGTGCTTGCTTCGCCCTCCAGTTGCTGCTCCAGTTATTTGTTTTCCCTCAAACCCATCCTCAATGTGTTGGGTGAGGTTGAGCTCTGTCCAGCACAGGAGCGGCCGGGACGGAAACCAGCTTGGTCTTTAGTCAGCTTGGTGTCTATGAGTGGCATGAGGCGTTGGAGTAGCAGCCTCTCTTGTAGGTGATGCAGAGGAGGGAAATGGGTCGGTAGCTCTTTGGGGATGATGGGTCTTTGCCAGGTTTGGGGATTGCAACTACTTTGGCCTTTCTCCAGACAGAAGGGATGGTTTTCTGTGCCATGCATGTATTCAGCATCCCCACGAGCCAGGTCTTTGCGTTAGGTTCCAGGTGCTGTATAATTTCTGCCAGTATGTCATCAATCCCTGCTGCTTTCCCGGGTTTCAACTTTCCCATTGCAGTTTCTAGTTCTTCTAGGTCGAAGGGTTTGGTTTGAGGGCTGGCTTATTGTGGTTGGTCTGATACCACTGTGCGATGGTATTCTCCTGTGGGTTGGCGGCGGTGTTGGTTACGACTGTTGGCCACCAGTTGTGATGCAACAGAGTTTGCTGTGACTGTTGTAAATTATGGGTGGCTCCCAGAGGTCCTTGATCCCCATGGGGTCCAACAGTGGTCATTGAAGCGTGCACACACATGCACACATGCACCTACACACGCACAGGCGCACATGCGTATGCACACCTGGACCTGTAAATGAACAACAACACAAAAACTAAGGCACTGGTGTCGGACTTCTGGTTTACCGGAACGGGGTTCAACTCCCTGCAGTGCCCTGCTCAATGTGTTGTATTTACATGGTTCATTGGTCCATGGTCTCAGGTCATTGAGCGGCGCGCTATAGTGCGCGATTCTTCATCATTGTTGAGGATTTAAAAAAAAGGTGAAAATCAAGGAAAAGCGAAAGGCTATAGTCCATGGTCACGATGAAAAACGAGGATAAAAAAAAGAATCAAAATTCAAAAAACATGGGCTATAACTCATCGTTTTTTTAATTTTTAATTTTTTTTCAAATCCTCAAAAATGATGAAAAACGGCGTGCTATAGTATGCCGTACGATATGGGCTATAGCCCATGGTCCAAAATGATGAAAAACTAGGATAATTTTTTTTCTCCAAAAATTCCAAACACATGGGCTATAACCCATAGTTTTTTTCATTTTTTTCAAATCCTCAAAAATGATGAAAAACGGCGTGCTATACTATGCCATACGATATGGGCTATAGCCCATGGTGCAAAATGATGAAAAACGAGGATTTTTATTTTTTTCAAAATTCAAAAAACATGGGCTATAACTCATCGTTTTTTTAATTTTTTTAAAATCCTCAAAGATGATGAAAAACGGCGTGCTATAGTATGCCTTACGATATGGGCTATAGCCCATGGTCCAAAATAATGAAAAACAAGGATAAAAAAAAAATCTAAATTTCAAAAAACATGGGCTATAACCCATCGTTTTTTTTTTTTCATTTTTTCATTTTTTTTCAAATCCTCAAAAATGATGAAAAACGGCGTGCTATAGTATGCCTTACGATATGGGCTATAGCCCATGGTCCAAAATGATGAAAAACGAGGATTTTTATTTTTTTCAAAATTTCAAAAAACATGGGCTATAACCCATCGTTTTTTTAATTTTTTAATTTTTTGTCAAATCCTCAAAAATGATGAAAAATGGCGTGCTATAGTATGCCGTACCATATGGGCTATAGCCCATGGTCCAAAATGATGAGAAACGAGGATTTTTATTTTTTTCAAAATTTCAAAAAACATGGGCTATAACCCATCGTTTTTTTAATTTTTTAATTTTTTTCAAATCCTCAAAAATGATGAAAAACGGCGTGCTATAGTATGCCTTACGATATGGGCTATAGCCCATGGTCCAAAATGATGAAAAACGAGGATAAAAGAAAAATCTAAATATCAAAAAACATGGGCTATAACCCATCGTTTTTTAATTTTTTTAAATTTTTTGTCAAATCCTCAAAAATGATGAAAAATGGCGTGCTATAGTATGCCGTAGCCTACCATATGGGCTATAGCCCATGGTCCAAAATGATGAAAAACGAGGATTTTTTTTTCTCCCAAAATTTCAAAAAACATGGGCTATAACCCATCGTTTTTTTAATTTTTTCATTTTTTTCAAATCCTCAAAAATGATGAAAAACGGCGTGCTATAGTATGCCTTACGATATGGGCTATAGCCCATGGTCCAAAATGATGAAAAACAAGGATTTTTATTTTTTTCAAAATTTCAAAAAACATGGGCTATAACCCATCGTTTTTTTTTTCATTTTTTCATTTTTTGTCAAATCCTCAAAAATGATGAAAATGGCGTGCTATAGTATGCCTTACGATATGGGCTATAGCCCATGGTCCAAAATGATGAAAAACAAGGATTTTTATTTTTTTCAAAATTTCAAAAAACATGGGCTATAACCCATCGTTTTTTTTTTCATTTTTTCATTTTTTGTCAAATCCTCAAAAATGATGAAAATGGCGTGCTATAGTATGCCTTACGATATGGGCTATAGCCCATGGTCCAAAATGATGAAAAACGAGGATTTCTTTTTCAAAAATTAAAAAAACATGGGCTATAACCCATCGTTTTTTTTATTTTTTCATTTTTTGTCAAATCCTCAAAAATGATGAAAAACGGCGTGCTATAGTATGCCGTACCATATGGGCTATAGCCCATGGTCCAAAATGATGAAAAACGAGGATTTTTATTTTTTTCAAAATTTCAAAAAACATGGGCTATAACCCATCGTTTTTTTCATTTTTTCATTTTTTGTCAAATCCTAAAAAATGATGAAAAATGGCGTGCTATAGTATTCCGTACTATATGGACTATAGCCCATGGTCCAAAATGATGAAAAACGAGGATTTCTTTTTTTTTCCAAAATTTCAAAAAACATGGGCTATAACCCATAGTTTTTTTTCATTTTTTCATTTTTTGTCAAATCCTCAAAAATGATGAAAAATGGCGTGCTATAGTATGCCGTACCATATGGGCCCATGGTCCAAAATGATGAAAAACGAGGATTTTTTTTTTCTTCAAAATTTCAAAAAAACATGGGCTATAACCCATTGTTTTTTTTTCATTTTTTCATTTTTTGTCAAATCCTCAAAAATGATGAAAAATGGCGTGCTATAGTATGCCGTACCATATGGGCTATAGCCCATGGTCCAAAATAATGAAAAACGAGGATAAAAAATAATAATCTAAATTTCAAAAAACATGGGCTATAACCCATCGTTTTTTTCATTTTTTCATTTTTTTCAAATCCTCAAAAATGATGAAAAACGGCGTGCTATAGTATGCCTTACGATATGGGCTATAGCCCATGGTCCAAAATGATGAAAAACGAGGATTTTTTTTTTTTTAATTTAAAAAAACATGGGCTATAACCCATCGTTTTTTTTCATTTTTTCATTTTTTTCAAATCCTCAAAAATGATGAACAATGGCGTGCTCTAGTATGCCGTACCATATGGGCTATAGCCCATGGTCCAAAATGATGAAAAACGAGGATTTTTATTTTTTTCAAAATTTCAAAAAACATGGTCTATAACCCATCGTTTTTTTGATTTTTTCATTTTTTTTAAATCCTCAAAAATGATGAAAAACGGCATGCTATAGTATGCCTTACGATATGGGCTATAGCCCATGGTCCAAAATGATGAAAAACGAGGATTTTTATTTTTTTCAAAATTTCAAAAAACATGGGCTATAACCCATCGTTTTTTTAAATTTTTAAATGTTTTGTCAAATCCTCAAAAATGATGAAAAATGGCGTGCTATAGTATGCCGTACCATATGGGCCCATGGTCCAAAATGATGAAAAACGAGGATTTCTTTTTTCTTCAAAATTTCAAAAAACATGGGCTATAACCCATCGTTTTTTCATTTTTTCATTTTTTGTCAAATCCTCAAAAATGATGAAAAATGGCGTGCTATAGTATGCCGTACCATATGGGCTATAGCCCATGGTCCAAAATAATGAAAAACGAGGATAAAAAAAAAAATCTAAATTTCAAAAAACATGGGCTATAACCCATCGTTTTTTTCATTTTTTCATTTTTTTCAAATCCTCAAAAATGATGAAAAACGGCGTGCTATAGTATGCCTTACGATATGGGCTATAGCCCATGGTCCAAAATGATGAAAAACGAGGATTTGTTTTTTTCAAAAATTCAAAAAACATGGGCTATAACCCATCGTTTTTTTTAATTTTTTAATTTTTTTTCAAATCCTCAAAAATGATGAAAAACGGCGTGCTATAGTATGCCTTACGATATGGGCTATAGCCCATGGTCCAAAATGATGAAAAACGAGGATTTTTTTTTTCAAAAATTCAAAAAACATGGGCTATAACCCATCGTTTTTTTTTCATTTTTTCATTTTTTTAAAATCCTCAAAAATGATGAAAAACGGCGTGCTATAGTATGCCTTACGATATGGGCTATAGCCCATGGTCCAAAATGATGAAAAACGAGGATTTTTATTTTTTTCAAAATTTCAAAAAACATGGGCTATAACCCATCGTTTTTTTTCATTTTTTCATTTTTTTCAAATCCTCAAAAATGATGAAAAACGGCGTGCTATAGTATGCCGTACGATATGGGCTATAGCCCATGGTCCAAAATGATGAAAAACGAGGATTTTTATTTTTTTCAAAATTTCAAAAAACATGGGCTATAACCCATCGTTTTTTTTCTTTTTTTCATTTTTTGTCAAATCCTCAAAAATGATGAAAAACGGCGTGCTATAGTATGCCGTACCATATGGGCTATAGCCCATGGTCCAAAATGATGAAAAACGAGGATTTTTATTTTTTTCAAAATTTCAAAAAACATGGGCTATAACCCATCGTTTTTTTCATTTTTTCATTTTTTGTCAAATCCTCAAAAATGATGAAAAATGGCGTGCTATAGTATGCCGTACCATATGGGCTATAGCCCATGGTCCAAAATAATGAAAAACGAGGATAAAAAAATAAATCTAAACTTCAAAAAACATGGGCTATAACCCATCGTTTTTTTCATTTTTTCATTTTTTTCAAATCCTCAAAAATGATGAAAAACGGCGTGCTATAGTATGCCTTACGATATGGGCTATAGCCCATGGTCCAAAATGATGAAAAACGAGGATTTGTTTTTTTCAAAAATTCAAAAAACATGGGCTATAACCCATCGTTTTTTTTAATTTTTAATTTTTTTTTCAAATCCTCAAAAATGATGAAAAACGGCGTGCTATAGTATGCCTTACGATATGGGCTATAGCCCATGGTCCAAAATGATGAAAAACGAGGATTTTTTTTTTCAAAAATTCAAAAAACATGGGCTATAACCCATCGTTTTTTTTTCATTTTTTCATTTTTTTTAAATCCTCAAAAATGATGAAAAACGGCGTGCTATAGTATGCCTTACGATATGGGCTATAGCCCATGGTCCAAAATGATGAAAAACGAGGATTTTTATTTTTTTCAAAATTTCAAAAAACATGGGCTATAACCCATCGTTTTTTTTCATTTTTTCATTTTTTTCAAATCCTCAAAAATGATGAAAAACGGCGTGCTATAGTATGCCGTACGATATGGGCTATAGCCCATGGTCCAAAATGATGAAAAACGAGGATTTTTATTTTTTTCAAAATTTCAAAAAACATGGGCTATAACCCATCGTTTTTTTTCTTTTTTTCATTTTTTGTCAAATCCTCAAAAATGATGAAAAACGGCGTGTTATAGTATGCCGTACCATATGGGCTATAGCCCATGGTCCAAAATGATGAAAAACGAGGATTTTTATTTTTTTCAAAATTTCAAAAAACATGGGCTATAACCCATCGTTTTTTTCATTTTTTCATTTTTTGTCAAATCCTCAAAAATGATGAAAAATGGCGTGCTATAGTATTCCGTACTATATGGACTATAGCCCATGGTCCAAAATAATGAAAAACGAGGATAAAAAAAAAAAATCTAAATTTCAAAAAACATGGGCTATAACCCATCGTTTTTTTCATTTTTTCATTTTTTTCAAATCCTCAAAAATGATGAAAAACGGCGTGCTATAGTATGCCTTACGATATGGGCTATAGCCCATGGTCCAAAATGATGAAAAACGAGGATTTTTATTTTTTTCAAAATTTCAAAAAACATGGTCTATAACCCATCGTTTTTTTGATTTTTTCATTTTTTTTAAATCCTCAAAAATGATGAAAAACGGCATGCTATAGTATGCCTTACGATATGGGCTATAGCCCATGGTCCAAAATGATGAAAAACGAGGATTTTTATTTTTTTCAAAATTTCAAAAAACATGGGCTATAACCCATCGTTTTTTTTCATTTTTTCATTTTTTTCAAATCCTCAAAAATGATGAAAAATGGCGTGCTATAGTATGCCGTACCATATGGACTATAGCCCATGGTCCAAAATGATGAAAAACGAGGATTTCTTTTTTTTTTTCAAAATTTCAAAAAACATGGGCTATAACCCATCGTTTTTTTAAATTTTTAAATGTTTTGTCAAATCCTCAAAAATGATGAAAAATGGCGTGCTATAGTATGCCGTACCATATGGGCCCATGGTCCAAAATGATGAAAAACGAGGATTTTTTTTTTCTTCAAAATTTCAAAAAACATGGGCTATAACCCATCGTTTTTTCATTTTTTCATTTTTTGTCAAATCCTCAAAAATGATGAAAAATGGCGTGCTATAGTATGCCGTACCATATGGGCTATAGCCCATGGTCCAAAATAATGAAAAACGAGGATAAAAAAAAAAATCTAAATTTCAAAAAACATGGGCTATAACCCATCGTTTTTTTCATTTTTTAATTTTTTTCAAATCCTCAAAAATGATGAAAAACGGCGTGCTATAGTATGCCTTACGATATGGGCTATAGCCCATGGTCCAAAATGATGAAAAACGAGGATTTGTTTTTTTCAAAAATTCAAAAAACATGGGCTATAACCCATCGTTTTTTTTCTTTTTTTCATTTTTTTCAAATCCTCAAAAATGATGAAAAACGGCGTGCTATAGTATGCCGTACGATATGGGCTATAGCCCATGGTCCAAAATGATGAAAAACGAGGATTTTTATTTTTTTCAAAATTTCAAAAAACATGGGCTATAACCCATCGTTTTTTTTCTTTTTTTCATTTTTTGTCAAATCCTCAAAAATGATGAAAAACGGCGTGCTATAGTATGCCTTACGATATGGGCTATAGCCCATGGTCCAAAATGATGAAAAACGAGGATTTGTTTTTTTCAAAAATTCAAAAAACATGGGCTATAACCCATCGTTTTTTTTAATTTTTTAATTTTTTTTCAAATCCTCAAAAATGATGAAAAACGGCGTGCTATAGTATGCCTTACGATATGGGCTATAGCCCATGGTCCAAAATGATGAAAAACGAGGATTTTTTTTTTCAAAAATTCAAAAAACATGGGCTATAACCCATCGTTTTTTTTTCATTTTTTCATTTTTTTAAAATCCTCAAAAATGATGAAAAACGGCGTGCTATAGTATGCCTTACGATATGGGCTATAGCCCATGGTCCAAAATGATGAAAAACGAGGATTTTTATTTTTTTCAAAATTTCAAAAAACATGGGCTATAACCCATCGTTTTTTCATTTTTTCATTTTTTGTCAAATCCTCAAAAATGATGAAAAATGGCGTGCTATAGTATGCCGTACCATATGGGCTATAGCCCATGGTCCAAAATAATGAAAAACGAGGATAAAAAAAAAAATCTAAATTTCAAAAAACATGGGCTATAACCCATCGTTTTTTTCATTTTTTAATTTTTTTCAAATCCTCAAAAATGATGAAAAACGGCGTGCTATAGTATGCCTTACGATATGGGCTATAGCCCATGGTCCAAAATGATGAAAAACGAGGATTTGTTTTTTTCAAAAATTCAAAAAACATGGGCTATAACCCATCGTTTTTTTTTCATTTTTTCATTTTTTTAAAATCCTCAAAAATGATGAAAAACGGCGTGCTATAGTATGCCTTACGATATGGGCTATAGCCCATGGTCCAAAATGATGAAAAACGAGGATTTTTATTTTTTTCAAAATTTCAAAAAACATGGGCTATAACCCATCGTTTTTTTCATTTTTTCATTTTTTGTCAAATCCTCAAAAATGATGAAAAATGGCGTGCTATAGTATGCCGTACCATATGGGCTATAGCCCATGGTCCAAAATAATGAAAAACGAGGATAAAAAAATAAATCTAAACTTCAAAAAACATGGGCTATAACCCATCGTTTTTTTCATTTTTTCATTTTTTTCAAATCCTCAAAAATGATGAAAAACGGCGTGCTATAGTATGCCTTACGATATGGGCTATAGCCCATGGTCCAAAATGATGAAAAACGAGGATTTGTTTTTTTCAAAAATTCAAAAAACATGGGCTATAACCCATCGTTTTTTTTAATTTTTTCATTTTTTTTAAATCCTCAAAAATGATGAAAAACGGCGTGCTATAGTATGCCTTACGATATGGGCTATAGCCCATGGTCCAAAATGATGAAAAACGAGGATTTTTATTTTTTTCAAAATTTCAAAAAACATGGGCTATAACCCATCGTTTTTTTCATTTTTTCATTTTTTGTCAAATCCTCAAAAATGATGAAAAATGGCGTGCTATAGTATGCCGTACCATATGGGCTATAGCCCATGGTCCAAAATAATGAAAAACGAGGATAAAAAAATAAATCTAAACTTCAAAAAACATGGGCTATAACCCATCGTTTTTTTCATTTTTTCATTTTTTTCAAATCCTCAAAAATGATGAAAAACGGCGTGCTATAGTATGCCTTACGATATGGGCTATAGCCCATGGTCCAAAATGATGAAAAACGAGGATTTGTTTTTTTCAAAAATTCAAAAAACATGGGCTATAACCCATCGTTTTTTTTAATTTTTTAATTTTTTTTCAAATCCTCAAAAATGATGAAAAACGGCGTGCTATAGTATGCCTTACGATATGGGCTATAGCCCATGGTCCAAAATGATGAAAAACGAGGATTTTTTTTTTCAAAAATTCAAAAAACATGGGCTATAACCCATCGTTTTTTTTTCATTTTTTCATTTTTTTTAAATCCTCAAAAATGATGAAAAACGGCGTGCTATAGTATGCCTTACGATATGGGCTATAGCCCATGGTCCAAAATGATGAAAAACGAGGATTTTTATTTTTTTCAAAATTTCAAAAAACATGGGCTATAACCCATCGTTTTTTTTTCTTTTTTTCATTTTTTTTAAATCCTCAAAAATGATGAAAAACGGCGTGCTATAGTATGCCGTACGATATGGGCTATAGCCCATGGTCCAAAATGATGAAAAACGAGGATTTTTATTTTTTTCAAAATTTCAAAAAACATGGGCTATAACCCATCGTTTTTTTTAATTTTTTAATTTTTTTTCAAATCCTCAAAAATGATGAAAAACGGCGTGCTATAGTATGCCTTACGATATGGGCTATAGCCCATGGTCCAAAATGATGAAAAACGAGGATTTTTTTTTTCAAAAATTCAAAAAACATGGGCTATAACCCATCGTTTTTTTTTCATTTTTTCATTTTTTTTAAATCCTCAAAAATGATGAAAAACGGCGTGCTATAGTATGCCTTACGATATGGGCTATAGCCCATGGTCCAAAATGATGAAAAACGAGGATTTTTATTTTTTTCAAAATTTCAAAAAACATGGGCTATAACCCATCGTTTTTTTTCTTTTTTTCATTTTTTTCAAATCCTCAAAAATGATGAAAAACGGCGTGCTATAGTATGCCGTACGATATGGGCTATAGCCCATGGTCCAAAATGATGAAAAACGAGGATTTTTATTTTTTTCAAAATTTCAAAAAACATGGGCTATAACCCATCGTTTTTTTCATTTTTTCATTTTTTGTCAAATCCTCAAAAATGATGAAAAATGGCGTGCTCTAGTATGCCGTACCATATGGGCTATAGCCCATGGTCCAAAATGATGAAAAACGAGGATTTTTATTTTTTTCAAAATTTCAAAAAACATGGTCTATAACCCATCGTTTTTTTGATTTTTTCATTTTTTTTAAATCCTCAAAAATGATGAAAAACGGCATGCTATAGTATGCCTTACGATATGGGCTATAGCCCATGGTCCAAAATGATGAAAAACGAGGATTTTTATTTTTTTCAAAATTTCAAAAAACATGGGCTATAACCCATCGTTTTTTTCATTTTTTCATTTTTTTCAAATCCTCAAAAATGATGAAAAATGGCGTGCTATAGTATGCCGTACCATATGGACTATAGCCCATGGTCCAAAATGATGAAAAACGAGGATTTCTTTTTTTTTTCAAAATTTCAAAAAACATGGGCTATAACCCATCGTTTTTTTAAATTTTTAAATGTTTTGTCAAATCCTCAAAAATGATGAAAAATGGCGTGCTATAGTATGCCGTACCATATGGGCCCATGGTCCAAAATGATGAAAAACGAGGATTTTTTTTTTCTTCAAAATTTCAAAAAACATGGGCTATAACCCATCGTTTTTTCATTTTTTCATTTTTTGTCAAATCCTCAAAATGATGAAAAATGGCGTGCTATAGTATGCCGTACCATATGGGCTATAGCCCATGGTCCAAAATAATGAAAAACGAGGATAAAAAAAATAATCTAAATTTCAAAAAACATGGGCTATAACCCATCGTTTTTTTCATTTTTTAATTTTTTTCAAATCCTCAAAAATGATGAAAAACGGCGTGCTATAGTATGCCTTACGATATGGGCTATAGCCCATGGTCCAAAATGATGAAAAACGAGGATTTGTTTTTTTCAAAAATTCAAAAAACATGGGCTATAACCCATCGTTTTTTTTCTTTTTTTCATTTTTTTCAAATCCTCAAAAATGATGAAAAACGGCGTGCTATAGTATGCCGTACGATATGGGCTATAGCCCATGGTCCAAAATGATGAAAAACGAGGATTTTTATTTTTTTCAAAATTTCAAAAAACATGGGCTATAACCCATCGTTTTTTTTCTTTTTTTCATTTTTTGTCAAATCCTCAAAAATGATGAAAAACGGCGTGTTATAGTATGCCGTACCATATGGGCTATAGCCCATGGTCCAAAATGATGAAAAACGAGGATTTTTATTTTTTTCAAAATTTCAAAAAACATGGGCTATAACCCATCGTTTTTTTCATTTTTTCATTTTTTGTCAAATCCTCAAAAATGATGAAAAATGGCGTGCTATAGTATTCCGTACTATATGGACTATAGCCCATGGTCCAAAATAATGAAAAACGAGGATAAAAAAAAATAATCTAAATTTCAAAAAACATGGGCTATAACCCATCGTTTTTTTCATTTTTTCATTTTTTTCAAATCCTCAAAAATGATGAAAAACGGCGTGCTATAGTATGCCTTACGATATGGGCTATAGCCCATGGTCCAAAATGATGAAAAACGAGGATTTTTATTTTTTTCAAAATTTCAAAAAACATGGGCTATAACCCATCGTTTTTTCATTTTTTCATTTTTTGTCAAATCCTCAAAAATGATGAAAAATGGCGTGCTATAGTATGCCGTACCATATGGGCTATAGCCCATGGTCCAAAATAATGAAAAACGAGGATAAAAAAAAAAATCTAAATTTCAAAAAACATGGGCTATAACCCATCGTTTTTTTCATTTTTTAATTTTTTTCAAATCCTCAAAAATGATGAAAAACGGCGTGCTATAGTATGCCTTACGATATGGGCTATAGCCCATGGTCCAAAATGATGAAAAACGAGGATTTGTTTTTTTCAAAAATTCAAAAAACATGGGCTATAACCCATCGTTTTTTTTAATTTTTTAATTTTTTTTCAAATCCTCAAAAATGATGAAAAACGGCGTGCTATAGTATGCCTTACGATATGGGCTATAGCCCATGGTCCAAAATGATGAAAAACGAGGATTTTTTTTTTCAAAAATTCAAAAAACATGGGCTATAACCCATCGTTTTTTTTTCATTTTTTCATTTTTTTTAAATCCTCAAAAATGATGAAAAACGGCGTGCTATAGTATGCCTTGCGATATGGGCTATAGCCCATGGTCCAAAATGATGAAAAACGAGGATTTTTATTTTTTTCAAAATTTAAAAAAACATGGGCTATAACCCATCGTTTTTTTCATTTTTTCATTTTTTGTCAAATCCTCAAAAATGATGAAAAATGGCGTGCTATAGTATGCCGTACCATATGGGCTATAGCCCATGGTCCAAAATAATGAAAAACGAGGATAAAAAAATAAATCTAAACTTCAAAAAACATGGGCTATAACCCATCGTTTTTTTCATTTTTTCATTTTTTTCAAATCCTCAAAAATGATGAAAAACGGCGTGCTATAGTATGCCTTACGATATGGGCTATAGCCCATGGTCCAAAATGATGAAAAACGAGGATTTGTTTTTTTCAAAAATTCAAAAAACATGGGCTATAACCCATCGTTTTTTTTAATTTTTAATTTTTTTTTCAAATCCTCAAAAATGATGAAAAACGGCGTGCTATAGTATGCCTTACGATATGGGCTATAGCCCATGGTCCAAAATGATGAAAAACGAGGATTTTTTTTTTCAAAAATTCAAAAAACATGGGCTATAACCCATCGTTTTTTTTTCATTTTTTCATTTTTTTTAAATCCTCAAAAATGATGAAAAACGGCGTGCTATAGTATGCCTTACGATATGGGCTATAGCCCATGGTCCAAAATGATGAAAAACGAGGATTTTTATTTTTTTCAAAATTTCAAAAAACATGGGCTATAACCCATCGTTTTTTTTCTTTTTTTCTTTTTTTTCAAATCCTCAAAAATGATGAAAAACGGCGTGCTATAGTATGCCGTACGATATGGGCTATAGCCCATGGTCCAAAATGATGAAAAACGAGGATTTTTATTTTTTTCAAAATTTCAAAAAACATGGGCTATAACCCATCGTTTTTTTTCTTTTTTTCATTTTTTGTCAAATCCTCAAAAATGATGAAAAACGGCGTGTTATAGTATGCCGTACCATATGGGCTATAGCCCATGGTCCAAAATGATGAAAAACGAGGATTTTTATTTTTTTCAAAATTTCAAAAAACATGGGCTATAACCCATCGTTTTTTTCATTTTTTCATTTTTTGTCAAATCCTCAAAAATGATGAAAAATGGCGTGCTCTAGTATGCCGTACCATATGGGCTATAGCCCATGGTCCAAAATGATGAAAAACGAGGATTTTTATTTTTTTCAAAATTTCAAAAAACATGGTCTATAACCCATCGTTTTTTTGATTTTTTCATTTTTTTTAAATCCTCAAAAATGATGAAAAACGGCATGCTATAGTATGCCTTACGATATGGGCTATAGCCCATGGTCCAAAA
This sequence comes from Protomyctophum parallelum, assembly GCF_964188405.1. Classification (NCBI taxonomy): domain Eukaryota; kingdom Metazoa; phylum Chordata; class Actinopteri; order Myctophiformes; family Myctophidae; genus Protomyctophum; species Protomyctophum parallelum. Next base: position 29,142,552 of record NC_139702.1, on the reverse strand, counting down.
TGATGAAAAACGAGGATTTTTATTTTTTTCAAAATTTCAAAAAACATGGGCTATAACCCATCGTTTTTTTCATTTTTTCATTTTTTTCAAATCCTCAAAAATGATGAAAAATGGCGTGCTATAGTATGCCGTACCATATGGACTATAGCCCATGGTCCAAAATGATGAAAAACGAGGATTTTTATTTTTTTCAAAATTTCAAAAAACATGGGCTATAACCCATCGTTTTTTTCATTTTTTCATTTTTTGTCAAATCCTCAAAAATGATGAAAAATGGCGTGCTATAGTATGCCGTACCATATGGGCTATAGCCCATGGTCCAAAATAATGAAAAACGAGGATAAAAAAATAAATCTAAACTTCAAAAAACATGGGCTATAACCCATCGTTTTTTTCATTTTTTCATTTTTTTCAAATCCTCAAAAATGATGAAAAACGGCGTGCTATAGTATGCCTTACGATATGGGCTATAGCCCATGGTCCAAAATGATGAAAAACGAGGATTTGTTTTTTTCAAAAATTCAAAAAACATGGGCTATAACCCATCGTTTTTTTTAATTTTTAATTTTTTTTTCAAATCCTCAAAAATGATGAAAAACGGCGTGCTATAGTATGCCTTACGATATGGGCTATAGCCCATGGTCCAAAATGATGAAAAACGAGGATTTTTTTTTTCAAAAATTCAAAAAACATGGGCTATAACCCATCGTTTTTTTTTCATTTTTTCATTTTTTTTAAATCCTCAAAAATGATGAAAAACGGCGTGCTATAGTATGCCTTACGATATGGGCTATAGCCCATGGTCCAAAATGATGAAAAACGAGGATTTTTATTTTTTTCAAAATTTCAAAAAACATGGGCTATAACCCATCGTTTTTTTTCTTTTTTTCTTTTTTTTCAAATCCTCAAAAATGATGAAAAACGGCGTGCTATAGTATGCCGTACGATATGGGCTATAGCCCATGGTCCAAAATGATGAAAAACGAGGATTTTTATTTTTTTCAAAATTTCAAAAAACATGGTCTATAACCCATCGTTTTTTTGATTTTTTCATTTTTTTTAAATCCTCAAAAATGATGAAAAACGGCATGCTATAGTATGCCTTACGATATGGGCTATAGCCCATGGTCCAAAATGATGAAAAACGAGGATTTTTATTTTTTTCAAAATTTCAAAAAACATGGGCTATAACCCATCGTTTTTTTCATTTTTTCATTTTTTTCAAATCCTCAAAAATGATGAAAAATGGCGTGCTATAGTATGCCGTACCATATGGACTATAGCCCATGGTCCAAAATGATGAAAAACGAGGATTTCTTTTTTTTTTCAAAATTTCAAAAAACATGGGCTATAACCCATCGTTTTTTTAAATTTTTAAATGTTTTGTCAAATCCTCAAAAATGATGAAAAATGGCGTGCTATAGTATGCCGTACCATATGGGCCCATGGTCCAAAATGATGAAAAACGAGGATTTTTTTTTTCTTCAAAATTTCAAAAAACATGGGCTATAACCCATCGTTTTTTCATTTTTTCATTTTTTGTCAAATCCTCAAAAATGATGAAAAATGGCGTGCTATAGTATGCCGTACCATATGGGCTATAGCCCATGGTCCAAAATAATGAAAAACGAGGATAAAAAAAATAATCTAAATTTCAAAAAACATGGGCTATAACCCATCGTTTTTTTCATTTTTAAATTTTTTTCAAATCCTCAAAAATGATGAAAAACTGCGTGCTATAGTATGCCTTACGATATGGGCTATAGCCCATGGTCCAAAATGATGAAAAACGAGGATTTGTTTTTTTCAAAAATTCAAAAAACATGGGCTATAACCCATCGTTTTTTTTCTTTTTTTCATTTTTTTCAAATCCTCAAAAATGATGAAAAACGGCGTGCTATAGTATGCCGTACGATATGGGCTATAGCCCATGGTCCAAAATGATGAAAAACGAGGATTTTTATTTTTTTCAAAATTTCAAAAAACATGGGCTATAACCCATCGTTTTTTTTCTTTTTTTCATTTTTTGTCAAATCCTCAAAAATGATGAAAAACGGCGTGTTATAGTATGCCGTACCATATGGGCTATAGCCCATGGTCCAAAATGATGAAAAACGAGGATTTTTATTTTTTTCAAAATTTCAAAAAACATGGGCTATAACCCATCGTTTTTTTCATTTTTTCATTTTTTGTCAAATCCTCAAAAATGATGAAAAATGGCGTGCTATAGTATTCCGTACTATATGGACTATAGCCCATGGTCCAAAATAATGAAAAACGAGGATAAAAAAAAATAATCTAAATTTCAAAAAACATGGGCTATAACCCATCGTTTTTTTCATTTTTTCATTTTTTTCAAATCCTCAAAAATGATGAAAAACGGCGTGCTATAGTATGCCTTACGATATGGGCTATAGCCCATGGTCCAAAATGATGAAAAACGAGGATTTTTATTTTTTTCAAAATTTCAAAAAACATGGGCTATAACCCATCGTTTTTTCATTTTTTCATTTTTTGTCAAATCCTCAAAAATGATGAAAAATGGCGTGCTATAGTATGCCGTACCATATGGGCTATAGCCCATGGTCCAAAATAATGAAAAACGAGGATAAAAAAAAAAATCTAAATTTCAAAAAACATGGGCTATAACCCATCGTTTTTTTCATTTTTTAATTTTTTTCAAATCCTCAAAAATGATGAAAAACGGCGTGCTATAGTATGCCTTACGATATGGGCTATAGCCCATGGTCCAAAATGATGAAAAACGAGGATTTGTTTTTTTCAAAAATTCAAAAAACATGGGCTATAACCCATCGTTTTTTTTAATTTTTTAATTTTTTTTCAAATCCTCAAAAATGATGAAAAACGGCGTGCTATAGTATGCCTTACGATATGGGCTATAGCCCATGGTCCAAAATGATGAAAAACGAGGATTTTTTTTTTCAAAAATTCAAAAAACATGGGCTATAACCCATCGTTTTTTTTTCATTTTTTCATTTTTTTTAAATCCTCAAAAATGATGAAAAACGGCGTGCTATAGTATGCCTTGCGATATGGGCTATAGCCCATGGTCCAAAATGATGAAAAACGAGGATTTTTATTTTTTTCAAAATTTAAAAAAACATGGGCTATAACCCATCGTTTTTTTCATTTTTTCATTTTTTGTCAAATCCTCAAAAATGATGAAAAATGGCGTGCTATAGTATGCCGTACCATATGGGCTATAGCCCATGGTCCAAAATAATGAAAAACGAGGATAAAAAAATAAATCTAAACTTCAAAAAACATGGGCTATAACCCATCGTTTTTTTCATTTTTTCATTTTTTTCAAATCCTCAAAAATGATGAAAAACGGCGTGCTATAGTATGCCTTACGATATGGGCTATAGCCCATGGTCCAAAATGATGAAAAACGAGGATTTGTTTTTTTCAAAAATTCAAAAAACATGGGCTATAACCCATCGTTTTTTTTAATTTTTAATTTTTTTTTCAAATCCTCAAAAATGATGAAAAACGGCGTGCTATAGTATGCCTTACGATATGGGCTATAGCCCATGGTCCAAAATGATGAAAAACGAGGATTTTTTTTTTCAAAAATTCAAAAAACATGGGCTATAACCCATCGTTTTTTTTTCATTTTTTCATTTTTTTTAAATCCTCAAAAATGATGAAAAACGGCGTGCTATAGTATGCCTTACGATATGGGCTATAGCCCATGGTCCAAAATGATGAAAAACGAGGATTTTTATTTTTTTCAAAATTTCAAAAAACATGGGCTATAACCCATCGTTTTTTTTCTTTTTTTCTTTTTTTTCAAATCCTCAAAAATGATGAAAAACGGCGTGCTATAGTATGCCGTACGATATGGGCTATAGCCCATGGTCCAAAATGATGAAAAACGAGGATTTTTATTTTTTTCAAAATTTCAAAAAACATGGGCTATAACCCATCGTTTTTTTTCTTTTTTTCATTTTTTGTCAAATCCTCAAAAATGATGAAAAACGGCGTGTTATAGTATGCCGTACCATATGGGCTATAGCCCATGGTCCAAAATGATGAAAAACGAGGATTTTTATTTTTTTCAAAATTTCAAAAAACATGGGCTATAACCCATCGTTTTTTTCATTTTTTCATTTTTTGTCAAATCCTCAAAAATGATGAAAAATGGCGTGCTCTAGTATGCCGTACCATATGGGCTATAGCCCATGGTCCAAAATGATGAAAAACGAGGATTTTTATTTTTTTCAAAATTTCAAAAAACATGGTCTATAACCCATCGTTTTTTTGATTTTTTCATTTTTTTTAAATCCTCAAAAATGATGAAAAACGGCATGCTATAGTATGCCTTACGATATGGGCTATAGCCCATGGTCCAAAATGATGAAAAACGAGGATTTTTATTTTTTTCAAAATTTCAAAAAACATGGGCTATAACCCATCGTTTTTTTCATTTTTTCATTTTTTTCAAATCCTCAAAAATGATGAAAAATGGCGTGCTATAGTATGCCGTACCATATGGACTATAGCCCATGGTCCAAAATGATGAAAAACGAGGATTTTTATTTTTTTCAAAATTTCAAAAAACATGGGCTATAACCCATCGTTTTTTTCATTTTTTCATTTTTTGTCAAATCCTCAAAAATGATGAAAAATGGCGTGCTATAGTATGCCGTACCATATGGGCTATAGCCCATGGTCCAAAATAATGAAAAACGAGGATAAAAAAATAAATCTAAACTTCAAAAAACATGGGCTATAACCCATCGTTTTTTTCATTTTTTCATTTTTTTCAAATCCTCAAAAATGATGAAAAACGGCGTGCTATAGTATGCCTTACGATATGGGCTATAGCCCATGGTCCAAAATGATGAAAAACGAGGATTTGTTTTTTTCAAAAATTCAAAAAACATGGGCTATAACCCATCGTTTTTTTTAATTTTTAATTTTTTTTTCAAATCCTCAAAAATGATGAAAAACGGCGTGCTATAGTATGCCTTACGATATGGGCTATAGCCCATGGTCCAAAATGATGAAAAACGAGGATTTTTTTTTTCAAAAATTCAAAAAACATGGGCTATAACCCATCGTTTTTTTTTCATTTTTTCATTTTTTTTAAATCCTCAAAAATGATGAAAAACGGCGTGCTATAGTATGCCTTACGATATGGGCTATAGCCCATGGTCCAAAATGATGAAAAACGAGGATTTTTATTTTTTTCAAAATTTCAAAAAACATGGGCTATAACCCATCGTTTTTTTTCTTTTTTTCTTTTTTTTCAAATCCTCAAAAATGATGAAAAACGGCGTGCTATAGTATGCCGTACGATATGGGCTATAGCCCATGGTCCAAAATGATGAAAAACGAGGATTTTTATTTTTTTCAAAATTTCAAAAAACATGGTCTATAACCCATCGTTTTTTTGATTTTTTCATTTTTTTTAAATCCTCAAAAATGATGAAAAACGGCATGCTATAGTATGCCTTACGATATGGGCTATAGCCCATGGTCCAAAATGATGAAAAACGAGGATTTTTATTTTTTTCAAAATTTCAAAAAACATGGGCTATAACCCATCGTTTTTTTCATTTTTTCATTTTTTTCAAATCCTCAAAAATGATGAAAAATGGCGTGCTATAGTATGCCGTACCATATGGACTATAGCCCATGGTCCAAAATGATGAAAAACGAGGATTTCTTTTTTTTTTCAAAATTTCAAAAAACATGGGCTATAACCCATCGTTTTTTTAAATTTTTAAATGTTTTGTCAAATCCTCAAAAATGATGAAAAATGGCGTGCTATAGTATGCCGTACCATATGGGCCCATGGTCCAAAATGATGAAAAACGAGGATTTTTTTTTTCTTCAAAATTTCAAAAAACATGGGCTATAACCCATCGTTTTTTCATTTTTTCATTTTTTGTCAAATCCTCAAAAATGATGAAAAATGGCGTGCTATAGTATGCCGTACCATATGGGCTATAGCCCATGGTCCAAAATAATGAAAAACGAGGATAAAAAAAATAATCTAAATTTCAAAAAACATGGGCTATAACCCATCGTTTTTTTCATTTTTAAATTTTTTTCAAATCCTCAAAAATGATGAAAAACTGCGTGCTATAGTATGCCTTACGATATGGGCTATAGCCCATGGTCCAAAATGATGAAAAACGAGGATTTGTTTTTTTCAAAAATTCAAAAAACATGGGCTATAACCCATCGTTTTTTTTCTTTTTTTCATTTTTTTCAAATCCTCAAAAATGATGAAAAACGGCGTGCTATAGTATGCCGTACGATATGGGCTATAGCCCATGGTCCAAAATGATGAAAAACGAGGATTTTTATTTTTTTCAAAATTTCAAAAAACATGGGCTATAACCCATCGTTTTTTTTCTTTTTTTCATTTTTTGTCAAATCCTCAAAAATGATGAAAAACGGCGTGTTATAGTATGCCGTACCATATGGGCTATAGCCCATGGTCCAAAATGATGAAAAACGAGGATTTTTAATTTTTTCAAAATTTCAAAAAACATGGGCTATAACCCATCGTTTTTTTCATTTTTTCATTTTTTGTCAAATCCTCAAAAATGATGAAAAATGGCGTGCTATAGTATTCCGTACTATATGGACTATAGCCCATGGTCCAAAATAATGAAAAACGAGGATAAAAAAAAATAATCTAAATTTCAAAAAACATGGGCTATAACCCATCGTTTTTTTCATTTTTTCATTTTTTTCAAATCCTCAAAAATGATGAAAAACGGCGTGCTATAGTATGCCTTACGATATGGGCTATAGCCCATGGTCCAAAATGATGAAAAACGAGGATTTTTATTTTTTTCAAAATTTCAAAAAACATAGGCTATAACCCATCGTTTTTTTTCATTTTTTCATTTTTTCCAAATCCTCAAAAATGATGAACAATGGCGTGCTCTAGTATGCCGTACCATATGGGCTATAGCCCATGGTCCAAAATGATGAAAAACGAGGATTTTTATTTTTTTCAAAATTTCAAAAAACATGGTCTATAACCCATCGTTTTTTTGATTTTTTCATTTTTTTTAAATCCTCAAAAATGATGAAAAACGGCATGCTATAGTATGCCTTACGATATGGGCTATAGCCCATGGTCCAAAATGATGAAAAACGAGGATTTTTATTTTTTTCAAAATTTCAAAAAACATGGGCTATAACCCATCGTTTTTTTCATTTTTTTCAAATCCTCAAAAATGATGAAAAATGGCGTGCTATAGTATGCCGTACCATATGGACTATAGCCCATGGTCCAAAATGATGAAAAACGAGGATTTCTTTTTTTTTTCAAAATTTCAAAAAACATGGGCTATAACCCATCGTTTTTTTAAATTTTTAAATGTTTTGTCAAATCCTCAAAAATGATGAAAAATGGCGTGCTATAGTATGCCGTACCATATGGGCCCATGGTCCAAAATGATGAAAAACGAGGATTTTTTTTTTCTTCAAAATTTCAAAAAACATGGGCTATAACCCATCGTTTTTTCATTTTTTCATTTTTTGTCAAATCCTCAAAAATGATGAAAAATGGCGTGCTATAGTATGCCGTACCATATGGGCTATAGCCCATGGTCCAAAATAATGAAAAACGAGGATAAAAAAAAAAATCTAAATTTCAAAAAACATGGGCTATAACCCATCGTTTTTTAATTTTTTAATTTTTTTCAAATCCTCAAAAATGATGAAAAACGGCGTGCTATAGTATGCCTTACGATATGGGCTATAGCCCATGGTCCAAAATGATGAAAAACGAGGATTTGTTTTTTTCAAAAATTCAAAAAACATGGGCTATAACCCATCGTTTTTTTTAATTTTTTAATTTTTTTTCAAATCCTCAAAAATGATGAAAAACGGCGTGCTATAGTATGCCTTACGATATGGGCTATAGCCCATGGTCCAAAATGATGAAAAACGAGGATTTTTTTTTTCAAAAATTCAAAAAACATGGGCTATAACCCATCGTTTTTTTTTCATTTTTTCATTTTTTTAAAATCCTCAAAAATGATGAAAAACGGCGTGCTATAGTATGCCTTACGATATGGGCTATAGCCCATGGTCCAAAATGATGAAAAACGAGGATTTTTATTTTTTTCAAAATTTCAAAAAACATGGGCTATAACCCATCGTTTTTTAATTTTTTCATTTTTTGTCAAATCCTCAAAAATGATGAAAAATGGCGTGCTATAGTATGCCGTACCATATGGGCTATAGCCCATGGTCCAAAATAATGAAAAACGAGGATAAAAAAAAAAATCTAAATTTCAAAAAACATGGGCTATAACCCATCGTTTTTTTCATTTTTTAATTTTTTTCAAATCCTCAAAAATGATGAAAAACGGCGTGCTATAGTATGCCTTACGATATGGGCTATAGCCCATGGTCCAAAATGATGAAAAACGAGGATTTGTTTTTTTCAAAAATTCAAAAAACATGGGCTATAACCCATCGTTTTTTTTAATTTTTTAATTTTTTTTCAAATCCTCAAAAATGATGAAAAACGGCGTGCTATAGTATGCCTTACGATATGGGCTATAGCCCATGGTCCAAAATGATGAAAAACGAGGATTTTTTTTTTCAAAAATTCAAAAAACATGGGCTATAACCCATCGTTTTTTTTTCATTTTTTCATTTTTTTAAAATCCTCAAAAATGATGAAAAACGGCGTGCTATAGTATGCCTTACGATATGGGCTATAGCCCATGGTCCAAAATGATGAAAAACGAGGATTTTTATTTTTTTCAAAATTTCAAAAAACATGGGCTATAACCCATCGTTTTTTTTCTTTTTTTCATTTTTTTCAAATCCTCAAAAATGATGAAAAACGGCGTGCTATAGTATGCCGTACGATATGGGCTATAGCCCATGGTCCAAAATGATGAAAAACGAGGATTTTTATTTTTTTCAAAATTTCAAAAAACATGGGCTATAACCCATCGTTTTTTTTCTTTTTTTCATTTTTTGTCAAATCCTCAAAAATGATGAAAAACGGCGTGTTATAGTATGCCGTACCATATGGGCTATAGCCCATGGTCCAAAATGATGAAAAACGAGGATTTTTATTTTTTTCAAAATTTCAAAAAACATGGGCTATAACCCATCGTTTTTTTCATTTTTTCATTTTTTGTCAAATCCTCAAAAATGATGAAAAATGGCGTGCTATAGTATTCCGTACTATATGGACTATAGCCCATGGTCCAAAATAATGAAAAACGAGGATAAAAAAAAATAATCTAAATTTCAAAAAACATGGGCTATAACCCATCGTTTTTTTCATTTTTTCATTTTTTTCAAATCCTCAAAAATGATGAAAAACGGCGTGCTATAGTATGCCTTACGATATGGGCTATAGCCCATGGTCCAAAATGATGAAAAACGAGGATTTTTTTTTTTTTTTTTTTTTAAACATGGGCTATAACCCATCGTTTTTTTAAATTTTTTAATTTTTTTTCAAATCCTCAAAAATGATGAAAAACGGCGTGCTATAGTATGCCTTACGATATGGGCTATAGCCCATGGTCCAAAATGATGAAAAACGAGGATTTTTATTTTTTTCAAAATTTCAAAAAACATGGGCTATAACCCATCGTTTTTTTTCATTTTTTCATTTTTTTCAAATCCTCAAAAATGATGAACAATGGCGTGCTCTAGTATGCCGTACCATATGGGCTATAGCCCATGGTCCAAAATGATGAAAAACGAGGATTTTTATTTTTTTCAAAATTTCAAAAAACATGGTCTATAACCCATCGTTTTTTTGATTTTTTCATTTTTTTTAAATCCTCAAAAATGATGAAAAACGGCATGCTATAGTATGCCTTACGATATGGGCTATAGCCCATGGTCCAAAATGATGAAAAACGAGGATTTTTATTTTTTTCAAAATTTCAAAAAACATGGGCTATAACCCATCGTTTTTTTCATTTTTTCATTTTTTTCAAATCCTCAAAAATGATGAAAAATGGCGTGCTATAGTATGCCGTACCATATGGACTATAGCCCATGGTCCAAAATGATGAAAAACGAGGATTTCTTTTTTTTTTCAAAATTTCAAAAAACATGGGCTATAACCCATCGTTTTTTTAAATTTTTAAATGTTTTGTCAAATCCTCAAAAATGATGAAAAATGGCGTGCTATAGTATGCCGTACCATATGGGCCCATGGTCCAAAATGATGAAAAACGAGGATTTTTTTTTTCTTCAAAATTTCAAAAAACATGGGCTATAACCCATCGTTTTTTCATTTTTTCATTTTTTGTCAAATCCTCAAAAATGATGAAAAATGGCGTGCTATAGTATGCCGTACCATATGGGCTATAGCCCATGGTCCAAAATAATGAAAAACGAGGATAAAAAAAAAAATCTAAATTTCAAAAAACATGGGCTATAACCCATCGTTTTTTTCATTTTTTAATTTTTTTCAAATCCTCAAAAATGATGAAAAACGGCGTGCTATAGTATGCCTTACGATATGGGCTATAGCCCATGGTCCAAAATGATGAAAAACGAGGATTTGTTTTTTTCAAAAATTCAAAAAACATGGGCTATAACCCATCGTTTTTTTTAATTTTTTAATTTTTTTTCAAATCCTCAAAAATGATGAAAAACGGCGTGCTATAGTATGCCTTACGATATGGGCTATAGCCCATGGTCCAAAATGATGAAAAACGAGGATTTTTTTTTTCAAAAATTCAAAAAACATGGGCTATAACCCATCGTTTTTTTTTCATTTTTTCATTTTTTTAAAATCCTCAAAAATGATGAAAAACAGCGTGCTATAGTATGCCTTACGATATGGGCTATAGCCCATGGTCCAAAATGATGAAAAACGAGGATTTTTATTTTTTTCAAAATTTCAAAAAACATGGGCTATAACCCATCGTTTTTTTTCTTTTTTTCATTTTTTTCAAATCCTCAAAAATGATGAAAAACGGCGTGCTATAGTATGCCGTACGATATGGGCTATAGCCCATGGTCCAAAATGATGAAAAACGAGGATTTTTATTTTTTTCAAAATTTCAAAAAACATGGGCTATAACCTATCGTTTTTTTTCTTTTTTTCATTTTTTGTCAAATCCTCAAAAATGATGAAAAACGGCGTGCTATAGTATGCCGTACCATATGGGCTATAGCCCATGGTCCAAAATGATGAAAAACGAGGATTTTTATTTTTTTCAAAATTTCAAAAAACATGGGCTATAACCCATCGTTTTTTTCATTTTTTCATTTTTTGTCAAATCCTCAAAAATGATGAAAGATGGCGTGCTATAGTATGCCGTACCATATGGGCTATAGCCCATGGTCCAAAATGATGAAAAACGAGGATTTTCATTTTTTTCAAAATTTCAAAAAACATGGGCTATAACCCATCGTTTTTTTCATTTTTTCATTTTTTGTCAAATCCTCAAAAATGATGAAAAATGGCGTGCTATAGTATGCAGTACCATATGGGCTATAGCCCATGGTCCAAAATAATGAAAAACGAGGATAAAAAAATAAATCTAAACTTCAAAAAACATGGGCTATAACCCATCGTTTTTTTTCTTTTTTTCATTTTTTTCAAATCCTCAAAAATGATGAAAAACGGCGTGCTATAGTATGCCGTACGATATGGGCTATAGCCCATGGTCCAAAATGATGAAAAACGAGGATTTTTATTTTTTTCAAAATTTCAAAAAACATGGGCTATAACCCATCGTTTTTTTCATTTTTTCATTTTTTGTCAAATCCTCAAAAATGATGAAAAATGGCGTGCTATAGTATGCCGTACCATATGGGCTATAGCCCATGGTCCAAAATGATGAAAAACGAGGATTTTTATTTTTTTCAAAATTTCAAAAAACATGTGCTATAACCCATCGTTTTTTTCATTTTTTCATTTTTTGTCAAATCCTCAAAAATTATGAAAAACGGCGTGCTATAGTATGCCGTACCATATGGGCTATAGCCCATGGTCCAAAATGATGAAAAACGAGGATTTTAATTTTTTTCAAAATTTCAAAAAACATGGGCTATAACCCATCGTTTTTTTTCATTTTTTCATTTTTTTCAAATCCTCAAAAATGATGAAAAACGGCGTGCTATAGTATGCCTTACGATATGGGCTATAGCCCATGGTCCAAAATGATGAAAAACGAGGATTTTCATTTTTTTCAAAATTTCAAAAAACATGGGCTATAACCCATCGTTTTTTTCATTTTTTCATTTTTTGTCAAATCCTCAAAAATGATGAAAAATGGCGTGCTATAGTATGCCGTACCATATGGGCTATAGCCCATGGTCCAAAATAATGAAAAACGAGGATAAAAAAATAAATCTAAACTTCAAAAAACATGGGCTATAACCCATCGTTTTTTTTCTTTTTTTCATTTTTTTCAAATCCTCAAAAATGATGAAAAACGGCGTGCTATAGTATGCCGTACGATATGGGCTATAGCCCATGGTCCAAAATGATGAAAAACGAGGATTTTTATTTTTTTCAAAATTTCAAAAAACATGGGCTATAACCCATCGTTTTTTTTCTTTTTTTCATTTTTTTCAAATCCTCAAAAATGATGAAAAACGGCGTGCTATAGTATGCCGTACGATATGGGCTATAGCCCATGGTCCAAAATGATGAAAAACGAGGATTTTTATTTTTTTCAAAATTTCAAAAAACATGGGCTATAACCTATCGTTTTTTTTCTTTTTTTCATTTTTTGTCAAATCCTCAAAAATGATGAAAAACGGCGTGCTATAGTATGCCGTACCATATGGGCTATAGCCCATGGTCCAAAATGATGAAAAACGAGGATTTTTATTTTTTTCAAAATTTCAAAAAACATGGGCTATAACCCATCGTTTTTTTCATTTTTTCATTTTTTGTCAAATCCTCAAAAATGATGAAAGATGGCGTGCTATAGTATGCCGTACCATATGGGCTATAGCCCATGGTCCAAAATGATGAAAAACGAGGATTTTCATTTTTTTCAAAATTTCAAAAAACATGGGCTATAACCCATCGTTTTTTTCATTTTTTCATTTTTTGTCAAATCCTCAAAAATGATGAAAAATGGCGTGCTATAGTATGCCGTACCATATGGGCTATAGCCCATGGTCCAAAATAATGAAAAACGAGGATAAAAAAATAAATCTAAACTTCAAAAAACATGGGCTATAACCCATCGTTTTTTTTCTTTTTTTCATTTTTTTCAAATCCTCAAAAATGATGAAAAACGGCGTGCTATAGTATGCCGTACGATATGGGCTATAGCCCATGGTCCAAAATGATGAAAAACGAGGATTTTTATTTTTTTCAAAATTTCAAAAAACATGGGCTATAACCCATCGTTTTTTTTCTTTTTTTCATTTTTTGTCAAATCCTCAAAAATGATGAAAAACGGCGTGTTATAGTATGCCGTACCATATGGGCTATAGCCCATGGTCCAAAATGATGAAAAACGAGGATTTTTATTTTTTTCAAAATTTCAAAAAACATGGGCTATAACCCATCGTTTTTTTCATTTTTTCATTTTTTGTCAAATCCTCAAAAATGATGAAAAATGGCGTGCTATAGTATGCCGTACCATATGGGCTATAGCCCATGGTCCAAAATGATGAAAAACGAGGATTTTTATTTTTTTCAAAATTTCAAAAAACATGTGCTATAACCCATCGTTTTTTTCATTTTTTCATTTTTTGTCAAATCCTCAAAAATTATGAAAAACGGCGTGCTATAGTATGCCGTACCATATGGGCTATAGCCCATGGTCCAAAATGATGAAAAACGAGGATTTTAATTTTTTTCAAAATTTCAAAAAACATGGGCTATAACCCATCGTTTTTTTTCATTTTTTCATTTTTTTCAAATCCTCAAAAATGATGAAAAACGGCGTGCTATAGTATGCCTTACGATATGGGCTATAGCCCATGGTCCAAAATGATGAAAAACGAGGATTTTCATTTTTTTCAAAATTTCAAAAAACATGGGCTATAACCCATCGTTTTTTTCATTTTTTCATTTTTTGTCAAATCCTCAAAAATGATGAAAAATGGCGTGCTATAGTATGCCGTACCATATGGGCTATAGCCCATGGTCCAAAATGATGAAAAACGAGGATAAAAAAAAAAATCTAAATTAAAAAAAACATGGGCTATAACCCATCGTTTTTTTCATTTTTTGTCAAATCCTCAAAAATGATGAAAAACGGCGTGCTATAGTATGCCGTACCATATGGGTCCAAAATGATGAAAAACGAGGATTTTTCTCTTTTTTTTAAAAAAATTCAAAAAACATGGGCTATAACCCATCGTTTTTTTCATTTTTTCATTTTTTGTCAAATCCTCAAAAATGATGAAAAACGGCGTGCTATAGTATGCCTTACGATATGGGCTATAGCCCATGGTCCAAAATGATGAAAAACGAGGATTTTTATTTTTTTCAAAATTTCAAAAAACATTGTTTTTTTCATTTTTTCATTTTTTTCAAATCCTCAAAAATGATGAAAAACGGCGTGCTATAGTATGCCTTACGATATGGGCTATAGCCCATGGTCCAAAATAATGAAAAACGAGGATAAAAAAAAGAAATCTAAATCAACCCATCGTTTTTTTCATTTTTTAATTTTTTGTCAAATCCTCAAAAATGATGAAAAACGGCGTGCTATAGTATGCCGTACCATATGGGCCCATGGTCCAAAATGATGAAAAACGAGGTAATTCATTTTTTTCAAATTTTCAAAAAACGATGGGCTATAACCCATGTTTTTGGAAATTTTTCATTTTTTTTAAATCCTCCAAAATGATGAAAAACAGCGTGCTATAGTATGCCGTACGGTATGGGCTATAGTCCATGTTCAAAAATAATGAAAAACGAGGTAATTTCTTTTTTTCAAAATTTCAAAAAACGATGGGCTATAACCCATGTTTTTTGAATTTTTTAATTTTTTTCAAATCCTCAAAAATGATGAAAAACGGCATGCTATAGTATGCCGTACGGTATGGGATATAGCCCATGTTCAAAAATGATGAAAAACGAGGTAATTAATTTTTTTCAAATTTTCAAAAAACGATGGGCTATAACCCATGTTTTTGGAAATTTTAAAAATTTTTCAAATCCTCAAAAATGATGAAAAACTGCATGCTATAGTATGCCGTACGGTATGGGATATAGCCCATGTTCAAAAATGATGAAAAACGAGGTAATTTATTTTTTTCAAATTTTCAAAAAACGATGGGCTATAACCCATGTTTTTGGAATTTTTTCATTTTTTTCAAATCCTCAAAAATGATGAAAAACGGCATGCTATAGTATGCCGTACGGTATGGGCTATAGCCCATGTTCAAAAATGATGAAAAACGAGTTTTTTTTTTTTCCCCAAAATTAAAAAAAAACGATGGGCTATAACCCATGTTTTTGGAAATTTTTCAATTTTTTCGAATCCTCAAAGATGATGAAAAACGGCGTGCTATAGTATGCCGTACGGTATGGGCTATAGCCCATGTTCAAAAATGATGAAAAACGAGGTACATTTTTTTTTTCAAAATTTCAAAAAACGATGGGCTATAACCCATGTTTTTGGAATTTTTTCATTTTTTTCAAATCCTCAAAGATGATGAAAAACGGCGTGCTATAGTATGCCGTACGGTATGGACTATAGCCCATGTTCAAAAATTTAGAAAAACGAGGTACATTTTTTTTTTCAAATTTTCAAAAAACGATGGGCTATAACCCATGTTTTTGGAAATTTTTCATTTTTTTCAAATCCTCAAAGATGATGAAAAACGGCGTGCTATAGTATGCCGTACGGTATGGGCTATAGCCCATGTTCAAAAATGATGAAAAACGAGGTTAATTTTTTTTTTCAAAATTTCAAAAAACCATGGGCTATAACCCATGTTTTTGGAAATTTTTCATTTTTTTCAAATCCTCAAAAATGATGAAAAACATCGTGCTATAGTATGCCGTACGGTATGGGCTATAGTCCATGTTCAAAAATGATGAAAAACGAGGTAATTTCTTTTTTTCAAAATTTAAAAAAACGATGGGCTATAACCCATGTTTTTGGAATTTTTTCATTTTTTTCAAATCCTCAAAAATGATGAAAAACGGCGTGCTATAGTATGCCGTACGGTATGGGCTATAGTCCATGTTCAAAGATGATGAAAAACGAGGTAATTTATTTTTTTCAAAATTTCAAAAAACGATGGGCTATAACCCATGTTTTTGGAATTTTTTCATTTTTTTCAAATCCTCAAAGATGATGAAAAACGGCGTGCTATAGTATGCCGTACGGTATGGACTATAGCCCATGTTCAAAAATGATGAAAAACGAGGTAATTTTTTTTTTTCAAAATTTCAAAAAACGATGGGCTATAACCCATGTTTTTGGAATTTTTTCATTTTTTTCAAATCCTCAAAGATGATGAAAAACGGCGTGCTATAGTATGCCGTACGAAATGGGCTATAGCCCATGTTCAAAAATGATGAAAAACGAGGTAAATTTTTTTTTCCAAAATTTCAAAAAACGATGGGCTATAACCCATGTTTTTGGAATTTTTTCATTTTTTTCAAATCCTCAAAAATGATGAAAAACGGCATGCTATAGTATGCCGTACGGTATGGGCTATAGCCCATGTTCAAAAATTTAGAAAAACGAGGTACATTTTTTTTTTCAAATTTTCAAAAAACGATGGGCTATAACCCATGTTTTTGGAAATTTTTTATTTTTTTCAAATCCTCAAAGATGATGAAAAACGGCGTGCTATAGTATGCCGTACGGTATGGGCTATAGCCCATGTTCAAAAATGATGAAAAACGAGGTTAATTTTTTTTTTCAAAATTTCAAAAAACCATGGGCTATAACCCATGTTTTTGGAAATTTTTCATTTTTTTCAAATCCTCAAAAATGATGAAAAACATCGTGCTATAGTATGCCGTACGGTATGGGCTATAGTC
The DNA here is from genome assembly GCF_964188405.1 of Protomyctophum parallelum. Classification (NCBI taxonomy): domain Eukaryota; kingdom Metazoa; phylum Chordata; class Actinopteri; order Myctophiformes; family Myctophidae; genus Protomyctophum; species Protomyctophum parallelum. Next base: position 29,125,589 of record NC_139702.1, on the reverse strand, counting down.
CATGTTCAAAAATGATGAAAAACGAGGTAATTTCTTTTTTTCAAAATTTAAAAAAACGATGGGCTATAACCCATGTTTTTGGAATTTTTTCATTTTTTTCAAATCCTCAAAAATGATGAAAAACGGCGTGCTATAGTATGCCGTACGGTATGGGCTATAGTCCATGTTCAAAGATGATGAAAAACGAGGTAATTTATTTTTTTCAAAATTTCAAAAAACGATGGGCTATAACCCATGTTTTTGGAATTTTTTCATTTTTTTCAAATCCTCAAAGATGATGAAAAACGGCGTGCTATAGTATGCCGTACGGTATGGGCTATAGCCCATGTTCAAAAATTTAGAAAAACGAGGTACATTTTTTTTTTCAAATTTTCAAAAAACGATGGGCTATAACCCATGTTTTTGGAATTTTTTCATTTTTTTCAAATCCTCAAAGATGATGAAAAACGGCGTGCTATAGTATGCCGTACGGTACGGGCTATAGCCCATGTTCAAAAATGATGAAAAACTAGGTTAATTTTTTTTTCCAAAATTTCAAAAAACGATGGGCTATAACCCATGTTTTTGGAATTTTTTCATTTTTTTCAAATCCTCAAAAATGATGAAAAACGGCATGCTATAGTATGCCGTACGGTATGGGCTATAGCCCATGTTCAAAAATTTAGAAAAACGAGGTACATTTTTTTTTTCAAATTTTCAAAAAACGATGGGCTATAACCCATGTTTTTGGAATTTTTTTATTTTTTTCAAATCCTCAAAGATGATGAAAAACGGCGTGCTATAGTATGCCGTACGGTATGGGCTATAGCCCATGTTCAAAAATGATGAAAAACGAGGTTAATTTTTTTTTTCAAAATTTCAAAAAACCATGGGCTATAACCCATGTTTTTGGAAATTTTTCATTTTTTTCAAATCCTCAAAAATGATGAAAAACATCGTGCTATAGTATGCCGTACGGTATGGGCTATAGTCCATGTTCAAAAATGATGAAAAACGAGGTAATTTCTTTTTTTCAAAATTTAAAAAAACGATGGGCTATAACCCATGTTTTTGGAATTTTTTCATTTTTTTCAAATCCTCAAAAATGATGAAAAACGGCGTGCTATAGTATGCCGTACGGTATGGGCTATAGTCCATGTTCAAAGATGATGAAAAACGAGGTAATTTATTTTTTTCAAAATTTCAAAAAACGATGGGCTATAACCCATGTTTTTGGAATTTTTTCATTTTTTTCAAATCCTCAAAGATGATGAAAAACGGCGTGCTATAGTATGCCGTACGGTACGGGCTATAGCCCATGTTCAAAAATGATGAAAAACTAGTTTTTTTTTTTTTTTTTTAATTTCAAAAAACGATGGGCTATAACCCATGTTTTTGGAAATTTTTCATTTTTTTCAAATCCTCAAAGATGATGAAAAACGGCGTGCTATAGTATGCCGTACGGTATGGGCTATAGCCCATGTTCAAAAATGATGAAAAACGAGGTTAATTTTTTTTTTTCAAAATTTCAAAAAACCATGGGCTATAACCCATGTTTTTGGAAATTTTTCATTTTTTTCAAATCCTCAAAAATGATGAAAAACAGCGTGCTATAGTATGCCGTACGGTAAGGGCTATAGTCCATGTTCAAAAATGATGAAAAACGAGGTAATTTCTTTTTTTCAAAATTTCAAAAAACGATGGGCTATAACCCATGTTTTTGGAATTTTTTCATTTTTTTCAAATCCTCAAAAATGATGAAAAACGGCGTGCTATAGTATGCCGTACGGTATGGGCTATAGTCCATGTTCAAAGATGATGAAAAACGAGGTAATTTATTTTTTTCAAAATTTCAAAAAACGATGGGCTATAACCCATGTTTTTGGAATTTTTTCATTTTTTTCAAATCCTCAAAAATGATGAAAAACGGCGTGCTATAGTATGCCGTACGGTATGGGCTATAGTCCATGTTCAAAGATGATGAAAAACGAGGTAATTTATTTTTTTCAAAATTTCAAAAAACGATGGGCTATAACCCATGTTTTTGGAATTTTTTCATTTTTTTCAAATCCTCAAAGATGATGAAAAACGGCGTGCTATAGTATGCCGTACGGTATGGACTATAGCCCATGTTCAAAAATGATGAAAAACGAGGTAATTTTTTTTTTTCAAAATTTCAAAAAACGATGGGCTATAACCCATGTTTTTGGAATTTTTTCATTTTTTTCAAATCCTCAAAGATGATGAAAAACGGCGTGCTATAGTATGCCGTACGAAATGGGCTATAGCCCATGTTCAAAAATGATGAAAAACGAGGTAATTTTTTTTTTCCAAAATTTCAAAAAACGATGGGCTATAACCCATGTTTTTGGAATTTTTTCATTTTTTTCAAATCCTCAAAAATGATGAAAAACGGCATGCTATAGTATGCCGTACGGTATGGGCTATAGCCCATGTTCAAAAATTTAGAAAAACGAGGTACATTTTTTTTTTCAAATTTTCAAAAAACGATGGGCTATAACCCATGTTTTTGGAAATTTTTTATTTTTTTCAAATCCTCAAAGATGATGAAAAACGGCGTGCTATAGTATGCCGTACGGTATGGGCTATAGCCCATGTTCAAAAATGATGAAAAACGAGGTTAATTTTTTTTTTCAAAATTTCAAAAAACCATGGGCTATAACCCATGTTTTTGGAAATTTTTCATTTTTTTCAAATCCTCAAAAATGATGAAAAACATCGTGCTATAGTATGCCGTACGGTATGGGCTATAGTCCATGTTCAAAAATGATGAAAAACGAGGTAATTTCTTTTTTTCAAAATTTAAAAAAACGATGGGCTATAACCCATGTTTTTGGAATTTTTTCATTTTTTTCAAATCCTCAAAAATGATGAAAAACGGCGTGCTATAGTATGCCGTACGGTATGGGCTATAGTCCATGTTCAAAGATGATGAAAAACGAGGTAATTTATTTTTTTCAAAATTTCAAAAAACGATGGGCTATAACCCATGTTTTTGGAATTTTTTCATTTTTTTCAAATCCTCAAAGATGATGAAAAACGGCGTGCTATAGTATGCCGTACGGTATGGGCTATAGCCCATGTTCAAAAATTTAGAAAAACGAGGTACATTTTTTTTTTCAAATTTTCAAAAAACGATGGGCTATAACCCATGTTTTTGGAATTTTTTCATTTTTTTCAAATCCTCAAAGATGATGAAAAACGGCGTGCTATAGTATGCCGTACGGTACGGGCTATAGCCCATGTTCAAAAATGATGAAAAACGAGGTAAATTTTTTTTTCCAAAATTTCAAAAAACGATGGGCTATAACCCATGTTTTTGGAATTTTTTCATTTTTTTCAAATCCTCAAAAATGATGAAAAACGGCATGCTATAGTATGCCGTACGGTATGGGCTATAGCCCATGTTCAAAAATTTAGAAAAACGAGGTACATTTTTTTTTTTAATTTTCAAAAAACGATGGGCTATAACCCATGTTTTTGGAAATTTTTTATTTTTTTCAAATCCTCAAAGATGATGAAAAACGGCGTGCTATAGTATGCCGTACGGTATGGGCTATAGCCCATGTTCAAAAATGATGAAAAACGAGGTTAATTTTTTTTTTCAAAATTTCAAAAAACCATGGGCTATAACCCATGTTTTTGGAAATTTTTCATTTTTTTCAAATCCTCAAAAACGATGAAAAACATCGTGCTATAGTATGCCGTACGGTATGGGCTATAGTCCATGTTCAAAAATGATGAAAAACGAGGTAATTTCTTTTTTTCAAAATTTAAAAAAACGATGGGCTATAACCCATGTTTTTGGAATTTTTTCATTTTTTTCAAATCCTCAAAAATGATGAAAAACGGCGTGCTATAGTATGCCGTACGGTATGGGCTATAGTCCATGTTCAAAGATGATGAAAAACGAGGTAATTTATTTTTTTCAAAATTTCAAAAAACGATGGGCTATAACCCATGTTTTTGGAATTTTTTCATTTTTTTCAAATCCTCAAAGATGATGAAAAACGGCGTGCTATAGTATGCCGTACGGTATGGGCTATAGCCCATGTTCAAAAATTTAGAAAAACGAGGTACATTTTTTTTTTCAAAATTTCAAAAAACGATGGGCTATAACCCATGTTTTTGGAATTTTTTCATTTTTTTCAAATCCTCAAAGATGATGAAAAACGGCGTGCTATAGTATGCCGTACGGTACGGGCTATAGCCCATGTTCAAAAATGATGAAAAACTAGGTAATTTTTTTTTTTTTTTTTTTCAAAAAACGATGGGCTATAACCCATGTTTTTGGATTTTTTTTATTTTTTTCAAATCCTCAAAGATGATGAAAAACGGCGTGCTATAGTATGCCGTACGGTATGGGCTATAGCCCATGTTCAAAAATGATGAAAAACGAGGTTAATTTTTTTTTTCAAAATTTCAAAAAACCATGGGCTATAACCCATGTTTTTGGAAATTTTTCATTTTTTTCAAATCCTCAAAAATGATGAAAAACATCGTGCTATAGTATGCCGTACGGTATGGGCTATAGTCCATGTTCAAAAATGATGAAAAACGAGGTAATTTCTTTTTTTCAAAATTTAAAAAAACGATGGGCTATAACCCATGTTTTTGGAATTTTTTCATTTTTTTCAAATCCTCAAAAATGATGAAAAACGGCGTGCTATAGTATGCCGTACGGTATGGGCTATAGTCCATGTTCAAAGATGATGAAAAACGAGGTAATTTATTTTTTTCAAAATTTCAAAAAACGATGGGCTATAACCCATGTTTTTGGAATTTTTTCATTTTTTTCAAATCCTCAAAGATGATGAAAAACGGCGTGCTATAGTATGCCGTACGGTATGGGCTATAGCCCATGTTCAAAAATTTAGAAAAACGAGGTACATTTTTTTTTTCAAAATTTCAAAAAACGATGGGCTATAACCCATGTTTTTGGAATTTTTTCATTTTTTTCAAATCCTCAAAGATGATGAAAAACGGCGTGCTATAGTATGCCGTACGGTACGGGCTATAGCCCATGTTCAAAAATGATGAAAAACTAGGTAATTTTTTTTTTTTTTAATTTCAAAAAACGATGGGCTATAACCCATGTTTTTGGAAATTTTTTATTTTTTTCAAATCCTCAAAGATGATGAAAAACGGCGTGCTATAGTATGCCGTACGGTATGGGCTATAGCCCATGTTCAAAAATGATGAAAAACGAGGTTAATTTTTTTTTTCAAAATTTCAAAAAACCATGGGCTATAACCCATGTTTTTGGAAATTTTTCATTTTTTTCAAATCCTCAAAAATGATGAAAAACATCGTGCTATAGTATGCCGTACGGTATGGGCTATAGTCCATGTTCAAAAATGATGAAAAACGAGGTAATTTCTTTTTTTCAAAATTTAAAAAAACGATGGGCTATAACCCATGTTTTTGGAATTTTTTCATTTTTTTCAAATCCTCAAAAATGATGAAAAACGGCGTGCTATAGTATGCCGTACGGTATGGGCTATAGTCCATGTTCAAAGATGATGAAAAACGAGGTAATTTATTTTTTTCAAAATTTCAAAAAACGATGGGCTATAACCCATGTTTTTGGAATTTTTTCATTTTTTTCAAATCCTCAAAGATGATGAAAAACGGCGTGCTATAGTATGCCGTACGGTACGGGCTATAGCCCATGTTCAAAAATGATGAAAAACTAGGTTTTTTTTTTTTTTTTTAATTTCAAAAAACGATGGGCTATAACCCATGTTTTTGGAAATTTTTCATTTTTTTCAAATCCTCAAAGATGATGAAAAACGGCGTGCTATAGTATGCCGTACGGTATGGGCTATAGCCCATGTTCAAAAATGATGAAAAACGAGGTTAATTTTTTTTTTTCAAAATTTCAAAAAACCATGGGCTATAACCCATGTTTTTGGAAATTTTTCATTTTTTTCAAATCCTCAAAAATGATGAAAAACAGCGTGCTATAGTATGCCGTACGGTAAGGGCTATAGTCCATGTTCAAAAATGATGAAAAACGAGGTAATTTCTTTTTTTCAAAATTTCAAAAAACGATGGGCTATAACCCATGTTTTTGGAATTTTTTCATTTTTTTCAAATCCTCAAAAATGATGAAAAACGGCGTGCTATAGTATGCCGTACGGTATGGGCTATAGTCCATGTTCAAAGATGATGAAAAACGAGGTAATTTATTTTTTTCAAAATTTCAAAAAACGATGGGCTATAACCCATGTTTTTGGAATTTTTTCATTTTTTTCAAATCCTCAAAGATGATGAAAAACGGCACGCTATAGTATGCCGTACGGTATGGGCTATAGCCCATGTTCAAAAATGATGAAAAACGAGGTTAATTTTTTTTTCCAAAATTTCAAAAAACGATGGGCTATAACCCATGTTTTTTGAAGTTTTTCATTTTTTTCAAATCCTCAAAAATGATGAAAAACGGCATGCTATAGTATGCCGTACGGTATGGGCTATAGCCCATGTTCAAAAATTTAGAAAAACAAGGTACATTTTTTTTTTCAAATTTTCAAAAAACGATGGGCTATAACCCATGTTTTTGGAAATTTTTCATTTTTTTCAAATCCTCAAAGATGATGAAAAACGGCGTGCTATAGTATGCCGTACGGTATGGGCTATAGCCCATGTTCAAAAATGATGAAAAACGAGGTACATTTTTTTTTTCAAAATTTCAAAAAACGATGGGCTATAACCCATGTTTTTGGAAATTTTTCATTTTTTTCAAATCCTCAAAAATGATGAAAAACAGCGTGCTATAGTATGCCGTACGGTATGGACTATAGTCCATGTTCAAAAATGATGAAAAACGAGGTAATTTATTTTTTTTTAAATTTCAAAAAACGATGGGCTATAACCCATGTTTTTGGAATTTTTTAATTTTTTTCAAATCCTCAAAGATGATGAAAAACGGCGTGCTATAGTATGCCGTACGGTATGGGCTATAGCCCATGTTCAAAAATTTAGAAAAACGAGGTACATTTTTTTTTTCAAAATTTCAAAAAACGATGGGCTATAACCCATGTTTTTGGAAATTTTTCATTTTTTTCAAATCCTCAAAGATGATGAAAAACGGCGTGCTATAGTATGCCGTACGGTACGGGCTATAGCCCATGTTCAAAAATGATGAAAAACTAGGTAATTTTTTTTTTTTTAATTTCAAAAAACGATGGGCTATAACCCATGTTTTTGGAAATTTTTCATTTTTTTCAAATCCTCAAAGATGATGAAAAACGGCGTGCTATAGTATGCCGTACGGTATGGGCTATAGCCCATGTTCAAAAATGATGAAAAACGAGGTTAATTTTTTTTTTTCAAAATTTCAAAAAACCATGGGCTATAACCCATGTTTTTGGAAATTTTTCATTTTTTTCAAATCCTCAAAAATGATGAAAAACTAGGTAATTTTTTTTTTTTTTAATTTCAAAAAACGATGGGCTATAACCCATGTTTTTGGAATTTTTTTATTTTTTTCAAATCCTCAAAGATGATGAAAAACGGCGTGCTATAGTATGCCGTACGGTATGGGCTATAGCCCATGTTCAAAAATGATGAAAAACGAGGTTAATTTTTTTTTTCAAAATTTCAAAAAACCATGGGCTATAACCCATGTTTTTGGAAATTTTTCATTTTTTTCAAATCCTCAAAAATGATGAAAAACATCGTGCTATAGTATGCCGTACGGTATGGGCTATAGTCCATGTTCAAAAATGATGAAAAACGAGGTAATTTCTTTTTTTCAAAATTTAAAAAAACGATGGGCTATAACCCATGTTTTTGGAATTTTTTCATTTTTTTCAAATCCTCAAAAATGATGAAAAACGGCGTGCTATAGTATGCCGTACGGTATGGGCTATAGTCCATGTTCAAAGATGATGAAAAACGAGGTAATTTATTTTTTTCAAAATTTCAAAAAACGATGGGCTATAACCCATGTTTTTGGAATTTTTTCATTTTTTTCAAATCCTCAAAGATGATGAAAAACGGCGTGCTATAGTATGCCGTACGGTACGGGCTATAGCCCATGTTCAAAAATGATGAAAAACTAGGTTTTTTTTTTTTTTTTTAATTTCAAAAAACGATGGGCTATAACCCATGTTTTTGGAATTTTTTCATTTTTTTCAAATCCTCAAAGATGATGAAAAACGGCGTGCTATAGTATGCCGTACGGTATGGGCTATAGCCCATGTTCAAAAATGATGAAAAACGAGGTTAATTTTTTTTTTTCAAAATTTCAAAAAACCATGGGCTATAACCCATGTTTTTGGAAATTTTTCATTTTTTTCAAATCCTCAAAAATGATGAAAAACAGCGTGCTATAGTATGCCGTACGGTAAGGGCTATAGTCCATGTTCAAAAATGATGAAAAACGAGGTAATTTCTTTTTTTCAAAATTTCAAAAAACGATGGGCTATAACCCATGTTTTTGGAATTTTTTCATTTTTTTCAAATCCTCAAAAATGATGAAAAACGGCGTGCTATAGTATGCCGTACGGTATGGGCTATAGTCCATGTTCAAAGATGATGAAAAACGAGGTAATTAATTTTTTTCAAAATTTCAAAAAACGATGGGCTATAACCCATGTTTTTGGAATTTTTTCATTTTTTTCAAATCCTCAAAGATGATGAAAAACGGCGCGCTATAGTATGCCGTACGGTATGGGCTATAGCCCATGTTCAAAAATGATGAAAAACGAGGTTAATTTTTTTTTCCAAAATTTCAAAAAACGATGGGCTATAACCCATGTTTTTTGAAGTTTTTCATTTTTTTCAAATCCTCAAAAATGATGAAAAACGGCATGCTATAGTATGCCGTACGGTATGGGCTATAGCCCATGTTCAAAAATTTAGAAAAACAAGGTACATTTTTTTTTTCAAATTTTCAAAAAACGATGGGCTATAACCCATGTTTTTGGAAATTTTTCATTTTTTTCAAATCCTCAAAGATGATGAAAAACGGCGTGCTATAGTATGCCGTACGGTATGGGCTATAGCCCATGTTCAAAAATGATGAAAAACGAGGTACATTTTTTTTTTCAAAATTTCAAAAAACGATGGGCTATAACCCATGTTTTTGGAAATTTTTCATTTTTTTCAAATCCTCAAAAATGATGAAAAACAGCGTGCTATAGTATGCCGTACGGTATGGACTATAGTCCATGTTCAAAAATGATGAAAAACGAGGTAATTTATTTTTTTTTAAATTTCAAAAAACGATGGGCTATAACCCATGTTTTTGGAATTTTTTAATTTTTTTCAAATCCTCAAAGATGATGAAAAACGGCGTGCTATAGTATGCCGTACGATATGGGCTATAGCCCATGGTCCAAAATGATGAAAAACGAGGATTTTTATTTTTTTCAAAATTTCAAAAAACATGGGCTATAACCCATCGTTTTTTTTCTTTTTTTCATTTTTTGTCAAATCCTCAAAAATGATGAAAAACGGCGTGTTATAGTATGCCGTACCATATGGGCTATAGCCCATGGTCCAAAATGATGAAAAACGAGGATTTTTATTTTTTTCAAAATTTCAAAAAACATGGGCTATAACCCATCGTTTTTTTCATTTTTTCATTTTTTGTCAAATCCTCAAAAATGATGAAAAATGGCGTGCTATAGTATGCCGTACCATATGGGCTATAGCCCATGGTCCAAAATGATGAAAAACGAGGATTTTTATTTTTTTCAAAATTTCAAAAAACATGTGCTATAACCCATCGTTTTTTTCATTTTTTCATTTTTTGTCAAATCCTCAAAAATTATGAAAAACGGCGTGCTATAGTATGCCGTACCATATGGGCTATAGCCCATGGTCCAAAATGATGAAAAACGAGGATTTTAATTTTTTTCAAAATTTCAAAAAACATGGGCTATAACCCATCGTTTTTTTTCATTTTTTCATTTTTTTCAAATCCTCAAAAATGATGAAAAACGGCGTGCTATAGTATGCCTTACGATATGGGCTATAGCCCATGGTCCAAAATGATGAAAAACGAGGATTTTCATTTTTTTCAAAATTTCAAAAAACATGGGCTATAACCCATCGTTTTTTTCATTTTTTCATTTTTTGTCAAATCCTCAAAAATGATGAAAAATGGCGTGCTATAGTATGCCGTACCATATGGGCTATAGCCCATGGTCCAAAATAATGAAAAACGAGGATAAAAAAATTAATCTAAACTTCAAAAAACATGGGCTATAACCCATCGTTTTTTTTCTTTTTTTCATTTTTTTCAAATCCTCAAAAATGATGAAAAACGGCGTGCTATAGTATGCCGTACGATATGGGCTATAGCCCATGGTCCAAAATGATGAAAAACGAGGATTTTTATTTTTTTCAAAATTTCAAAAAACATGGGCTATAACCCATCGTTTTTTTTCTTTTTTTCATTTTTTTCAAATCCTCAAAAATGATGAAAAACGGCGTGCTATAGTATGCCGTACGATATGGGCTATAGCCCATGGTCCAAAATGATGAAAAACGAGGATTTTTATTTTTTTCAAAATTTCAAAAAACATGGGCTATAACCTATCGTTTTTTTTCTTTTTTTCATTTTTTGTCAAATCCTCAAAAATGATGAAAAACGGCGTGCTATAGTATGCCGTACCATATGGGCTATAGCCCATGGTCCAAAATGATGAAAAACGAGGATTTTTATTTTTTTCAAAATTTCAAAAAACATGGGCTATAACCCATCGTTTTTTTCATTTTTTCATTTTTTGTCAAATCCTCAAAAATGATGAAAGATGGCGTGCTATAGTATGCCGTACCATATGGGCTATAGCCCATGGTCCAAAATGATGAAAAACGAGGATTTTCATTTTTTTCAAAATTTCAAAAAACATGGGCTATAACCCATCGTTTTTTTCATTTTTTCATTTTTTGTCAAATCCTCAAAAATGATGAAAAATGGCGTGCTATAGTATGCCGTACCATATGGGCTATAGCCCATGGTCCAAAATGATGAAAAACGAGGATAAAAAAAAAAATCTAAATTAAAAAAAACATGGGCTATAACCCATCGTTTTTTTCATTTTTTGTCAAATCCTCAAAAATGATGAAAAACGGCGTGCTATAGTATGCCGTACCATATGGGTCCAAAATGATGAAAAACGAGGATTTTTCTCTTTTTTTTAAAAAAATTCAAAAAACATGGGCTATAACCCATCGTTTTTTTCATTTTTTCATTTTTTGTCAAATCCTCAAAAATGATGAAAAACGGCGTGCTATAGTATGCCTTACGATATGGGCTATAGCCCATGGTCCAAAATGATGAAAAACGAGGATTTTTATTTTTTTCAAAATTTCAAAAAACATTGTTTTTTTCATTTTTTCATTTTTTTCAAATCCTCAAAAATGATGAAAAACGGCGTGCTATAGTATGCCTTACGATATGGGCTATAGCCCATGGTCCAAAATAATGAAAAACGAGGATAAAAAAAAGAAATCTAAATCAACCCATCGTTTTTTTCATTTTTTAATTTTTTGTCAAATCCTCAAAAATGATGAAAAACGGCGTGCTATAGTATGCCGTACCATATGGGCCCATGGTCCAAAATGATGAAAAACGAGGTAATTCATTTTTTTCAAATTTTCAAAAAACGATGGGCTATAACCCATGTTTTTGGAAATTTTTCATTTTTTTTAAATCCTCCAAAATGATGAAAAACAGCGTGCTATAGTATGCCGTACGGTATGGGCTATAGTCCATGTTCAAAAATAATGAAAAACGAGGTAATTTCTTTTTTTCAAAATTTCAAAAAACGATGGGCTATAACCCATGTTTTTTGAATTTTTTAATTTTTTTCAAATCCTCAAAAATGATGAAAAACGGCATGCTATAGTATGCCGTACGGTATGGGATATAGCCCATGTTCAAAAATGATGAAAAACGAGGTAATTAATTTTTTTCAAATTTTCAAAAAACGATGGGCTATAACCCATGTTTTTGGAAATTTTAAAAATTTTTCAAATCCTCAAAAATGATGAAAAACTGCATGCTATAGTATGCCGTACGGTATGGGATATAGCCCATGTTCAAAAATGATGAAAAACGAGGTAATTTATTTTTTTCAAATTTTCAAAAAACGATGGGCTATAACCCATGTTTTTGGAATTTTTTCATTTTTTTCAAATCCTCAAAAATGATGAAAAACGGCATGCTATAGTATGCCGTACGGTATGGGCTATAGCCCATGTTCAAAAATGATGAAAAACGAGTTTTTTTTTTTCCCCCAAAATTAAAAAAAAACGATGGGCTATAACCCATGTTTTTGGAAATTTTTCAATTTTTTCGAATCCTCAAAGATGATGAAAAACGGCGTGCTATAGTATGCCGTACGGTATGGGCTATAGCCCATGTTCAAAAATGATGAAAAACGAGGTACATTTTTTTTTTCAAAATTTCAAAAAACGATGGGCTATAACCCATGTTTTTGGAATTTTTTCATTTTTTTCAAATCCTCAAAGATGATGAAAAACGGCGTGCTATAGTATGCCGTACGGTATGGACTATAGCCCATGTTCAAAAATTTAGAAAAACGAGGTACATTTTTTTTTTCAAATTTTCAAAAAACGATGGGCTATAACCCATGTTTTTGGAAATTTTTCATTTTTTTCAAATCCTCAAAGATGATGAAAAACGGCGTGCTATAGTATGCCGTACGGTATGGGCTATAGCCCATGTTCAAAAATGATGAAAAACGAGGTTAATTTTTTTTTTCAAAATTTCAAAAAACCATGGGCTATAACCCATGTTTTTGGAAATTTTTCATTTTTTTCAAATCCTCAAAAATGATGAAAAACATCGTGCTATAGTATGCCGTACGGTATGGGCTATAGTCCATGTTCAAAAATGATGAAAAACGAGGTAATTTCTTTTTTTCAAAATTTAAAAAAACGATGGGCTATAACCCATGTTTTTGGAATTTTTTCATTTTTTTCAAATCCTCAAAAATGATGAAAAACGGCGTGCTATAGTATGCCGTACGGTATGGGCTATAGTCCATGTTCAAAGATGATGAAAAACGAGGTAATTTATTTTTTTCAAAATTTCAAAAAACGATGGGCTATAACCCATGTTTTTGGAATTTTTTCATTTTTTTCAAATCCTCAAAGATGATGAAAAACGGCGTGCTATAGTATGCCGTACGGTATGGACTATAGCCCATGTTCAAAAATGATGAAAAACGAGGTAATTTTTTTTTTTCAAAATTTCAAAAAACGATGGGCTATAACCCATGTTTTTGGAATTTTTTCATTTTTTTCAAATCCTCAAAGATGATGAAAAACGGCGTGCTATAGTATGCCGTACGAAATGGGCTATAGCCCATGTTCAAAAATGATGAAAAACGAGGTAAATTTTTTTTTCCAAAATTTCAAAAAACGATGGGCTATAACCCATGTTTTTGGAATTTTTTCATTTTTTTCAAATCCTCAAAAATGATGAAAAACGGCATGCTATAGTATGCCGTACGGTATGGGCTATAGCCCATGTTCAAAAATTTAGAAAAACGAGGTACATTTTTTTTTTCAAATTTTCAAAAAACGATGGGCTATAACCCATGTTTTTGGAAATTTTTTATTTTTTTCAAATCCTCAAAGATGATGAAAAACGGCGTGCTATAGTATGCCGTACGGTATGGGCTATAGCCCATGTTCAAAAATGATGAAAAACGAGGTTAATTTTTTTTTTCAAAATTTCAAAAAACCATGGGCTATAACCCATGTTTTTGGAAATTTTTCATTTTTTTCAAATCCTCAAAAATGATGAAAAACATCGTGCTATAGTATGCCGTACGGTATGGGCTATAGTCCATGTTCAAAAATGATGAAAAACGAGGTAATTTCTTTTTTTCAAAATTTAAAAAAACGATGGGCTATAACCCATGTTTTTGGAATTTTTTCATTTTTTTCAAATCCTCAAAAATGATGAAAAACGGCGTGCTATAGTATGCCGTACGGTATGGGCTATAGTCCATGTTCAAAGATGATGAAAAACGAGGTAATTTATTTTTTTCAAAATTTCAAAAAACGATGGGCTATAACCCATGTTTTTGGAATTTTTTCATTTTTTTCAAATCCTCAAAGATGATGAAAAACGGCGTGCTATAGTATGCCGTACGGTATGGGCTATAGCCCATGTTCAAAAATTTAGAAAAACGAGGTACATTTTTTTTTTCAAATTTTCAAAAAACGATGGGCTATAACCCATGTTTTTGGAATTTTTTCATTTTTTTCAAATCCTCAAAGATGATGAAAAACGGCGTGCTATAGTATGCCGTACGGTACGGGCTATAGCCCATGTTCAAAAATGATGAAAAACTAGGTTAATTTTTTTTTCCAAAATTTCAAAAAACGATGGGCTATAACCCATGTTTTTGGAATTTTTTCATTTTTTTCAAATCCTCAAAAATGATGAAAAACGGCATGCTATAGTATGCCGTACGGTATGGGCTATAGCCCATGTTCAAAAATTTAGAAAAACGAGGTACATTTTTTTTTTCAAATTTTCAAAAAACGATGGGCTATAACCCATGTTTTTGGAAATTTTTTATTTTTTTCAAATCCTCAAAGATGATGAAAAACGGCGTGCTATAGTATGCCGTACGGTATGGGCTATAGCCCATGTTCAAAAATGATGAAAAACGAGGTTAATTTTTTTTTTCAAAATTTCAAAAAACCATGGGCTATAACCCATGTTTTTGGAAATTTTTCATTTTTTTCAAATCCTCAAAAATGATGAAAAACATCGTGCTATAGTATGCCGTACGGTATGGGCTATAGTCCATGTTCAAAAATGATGAAAAACGAGGTAATTTCTTTTTTTCAAAATTTAAAAAAACGATGGGCTATAACCCATGTTTTTGGAATTTTTTCATTTTTTTCAAATCCTCAAAAATGATGAAAAACGGCGTGCTATAGTATGCCGTACGGTATGGGCTATAGTCCATGTTCAAAGATGATGAAAAACGAGGTAATTTATTTTTTTCAAAATTTCAAAAAACGATGGGCTATAACCCATGTTTTTGGAATTTTTTCATTTTTTTCAAATCCTCAAAGATGATGAAAAACGGCGTGCTATAGTATGCCGTACGGTACGGGCTATAGCCCATGTTCAAAAATGATGAAAAACTAGTTTTTTTTTTTTTTTTTTTATTTCAAAAAACGATGGGCTATAACCCATGTTTTTGGAAATTTTTCATTTTTTTCAAATCCTCAAAGATGATGAAAAACGGCGTGCTATAGTATGCCGTACGGTATGGGCTATAGCCCATGTTCAAAAATGATGAAAAACGAGGTTAATTTTTTTTTTTTCAAAATTTCAAAAAACCATGGGCTATAACCCATGTTTTTGGAAATTTTTCATTTTTTTCAAATCCTCAAAAATGATGAAAAACAGCGTGCTATAGTATGCCGTACGGTAAGGGCTATAGTCCATGTTCAAAAATGATGAAAAACGAGGTAATTTCTTTTTTTCAAAATTTCAAAAAACGATGGGCTATAACCCATGTTTTTGGAATTTTTTCATTTTTTTCAAATCCTCAAAAATGATGAAAAACGGCGTGCTATAGTATGCCGTACGGTATGGGCTATAGTCCATGTTCAAAGATGATGAAAAACGAGGTAATTTATTTTTTTCAAAATTTCAAAAAACGATGGGCTATAACCCATGTTTTTGGAATTTTTTCATTTTTTTCAAATCCTCAAAAATGATGAAAAACGGCGTGCTATAGTATGCCGTACGGTATGGGCTATAGTCCATGTTCAAAGATGATGAAAAACGAGGTAATTTATTTTTTTCAAAATTTCAAAAAACGATGGGCTATAACCCATGTTTTGGAATTTTTTCATTTTTTTCAAATCCTCAAAGATGATGAAAAACGGCGTGCTATAGTATGCCGTACGGTATGGACTATAGCCCATGTTCAAAAATGATGAAAAACGAGGTAATTTTTTTTTTTCAAAATTTCAAAAAACGATGGGCTATAACCCATGTTTTTGGAATTTTTTCATTTTTTTCAAATCCTCAAAGATGATGAAAAACGGCGTGCTATAGTATGCCGTACGAAATGGGCTATAGCCCATGTTCAAAAATGATGAAAAACGAGGTAATTTTTTTTTTCCAAAATTTCAAAAAACGATGGGCTATAACCCATGTTTTTGGAATTTTTTCATTTTTTTCAAATCCTCAAAAATGATGAAAAACGGCATGCTATAGTATGCCGTACGGTATGGGCTATAGCCCATGTTCAAAAATTTAGAAAAACGAGGTACATTTTTTTTTTCAAATTTTCAAAAAACGATGGGCTATAACCCATGTTTTTGGAAATTTTTTATTTTTTTCAAATCCTCAAAGATGATGAAAAACGGCGTGCTATAGTATGCCGTACGGTATGGGCTATAGCCCATGTTCAAAAATGATGAAAAACGAGGTTAATGTTTTTTTTCAAAATTTCAAAAAACCATGGGCTATAACCCATGTTTTTGGAAATTTTTCATTTTTTTCAAATCCTCAAAAATGATGAAAAACATCGTGCTATAGTATGCCGTACGGTATGGGCTATAGTCCATGTTCAAAAATGATGAAAAACGAGGTAATTTCTTTTTTTCAAAATTTAAAAAAACGATGGGCTATAACCCATGTTTTTGGAATTTTTTCATTTTTTTCAAATCCTCAAAAATGATGAAAAACGGCGTGCTATAGTATGCCGTACGGTATGGGCTATAGTCCATGTTCAAAGATGATGAAAAACGAGGTAATTTATTTTTTTCAAAATTTCAAAAAACGATGGGCTATAACCCATGTTTTTGGAATTTTTTCATTTTTTTCAAATCCTCAAAGATGATGAAAAACGGCGTGCTATAGTATGCCGTACGGTATGGGCTATAGCCCATGTTCAAAAATTTAGAAAAACGAGGTACATTTTTTTTTTCAAATTTTCAAAAAACGATGGGCTATAACCCATGTTTTTGGAATTTTTTCATTTTTTTCAAATCCTCAAAGATGATGAAAAACGGCGTGCTATAGTATGCCGTACGGTATGGGCTATAGCCCATGTTCAAAAATGATGAAAAACGAGGTTAATTTTTTTTTTTTCAAAATTTCAAAAAACCATGGGCTATAACCCATGTTTTTGGAAATTTTTCATTTTTTTCAAATCCTCAAAAATGATGAAAAACAGCGTGCTATAGTATGCCGTACGGTAAGGGCTATAGTCCATGTTCAAAAATGATGAAAAACGAGGTAATTTCTTTTTTTCAAAATTTCAAAAAACGATGGGCTATAACCCATGTTTTTGGAATTTTTTCATTTTTTTCAAATCCTCAAAAATGATGAAAAACGGCGTGCTATAGTATGCCGTACGGTATGGGCTATAGTCCATGTTCAAAGATGATGAAAAACGAGGTAATTTATTTTTTTCAAAATTTCAAAAAACGATGGGCTATAACCCATGTTTTTGGAATTTTTTCATTTTTTTCAAATCCTCAAAAATGATGAAAAACGGCGTGCTATAGTATGCCGTACGGTATGGGCTATAGTCCATGTTCAAAGATGATGAAAAACGAGGTAATTTATTTTTTTCAAAATTTCAAAAAACGATGGGCTATAACCCATGTTTTTGGAATTTTTTCATTTTTTTCAAATCCTCAAAGATGATGAAAAACGGCGTGCTATAGTATGCCGTACGGTATGGACTATAGCCCATGTTCAAAAATGATGAAAAACGAGGTAATTTTTTTTTTTCAAAATTTCAAAAAACGATGGGCTATAACCCATGTTTTTGGAATTTTTTCATTTTTTTCAAATCCTCAAAGATGATGAAAAACGGCGTGCTATAGTATGCCGTACGAAATGGGCTATAGCCCATGTTCAAAAATGATGAAAAACGAGGTAATTTTTTTTTTCCAAAATTTCAAAAAACGATGGGCTATAACCCATGTTTTTGGAATTTTTTCATTTTTTTCAAATCCTCAAAAATGATGAAAAACGGCATGCTATAGTATGCCGTACGGTATGGGCTATAGCCCATGTTCAAAAATTTAGAAAAACGAGGTACATTTTTTTTTTCAAATTTTCAAAAAACGATGGGCTATAACCCATGTTTTTGGAAATTTTTTATTTTTTTCAAATCCTCAAAGATGATGAAAAACGGCGTGCTATAGTATGCCGTACGGTATGGGCTATAGCCCATGTTCAAAAATGATGAAAAACGAGGTTAATGTTTTTTTTCAAAATTTCAAAAAACCATGGGCTATAACCCATGTTTTTGGAAATTTTTCATTTTTTTCAAATCCTCAAAAATGATGAAAAACATCGTGCTATAGTATGCCGTACGGTATGGGCTATAGTCCATGTTCAAAAATGATGAAAAACGAGGTAATTTCTTTTTTTCAAAATTTCAAAAAACGATGGGCTATAACCCATGTTTTTGGAATTTTTTCATTTTTTTCAAATCCTCAAAGATGATGAAAAACGGCGTGCTATAGTATGCCGTACGGTATGGGCTATAGCCCATGTTCAAAAATTTAGAAAAACGAGGTACATTTTTTTTTTCAAATTTTCAAAAAACGATGGGCTATAACCCATGTTTTTGGAATTTTTTCATTTTTTTCAAATCCTCAAAGATGATGAAAAACGGCGTGCTATAGTATGCCGTACGGTACGGGCTATAGCCCATGTTCAAAAATGATGAAAAACGAGGTAAATTTTTTTTTCCAAAATTTCAAAAAACGATGGGCTATAACCCATGTTTTTGGAATTTTTTCATTTTTTTCAAATCCTCAAAAATGATGAAAAACGGCATGCTATAGTATGCCGTACGGTATGGGCTATAGCCCATGTTCAAAAATTTAGAAAAACGAGGTACATTTTTTTTTTCAAATTTTCAAAAAACGATGGGCTATAACCCATGTTTTTGGAAATTTTTTATTTTTTTCAAATCCTCAAAGATGATGAAAAACGGCGTGCTATAGTATGCCGTACGGTATGGGCTATAGCCCATGTTCAAAAATGATGAAAAACGAGGTTAATTTTTTTTTTCAAAATTTCAAAAAACCATGGGCTATAACCCATGTTTTTGGAAATTTTTCATTTTTTTCAAATCCTCAAAAATGATGAAAAACATCGTGCTATAGTATGCCGTACGGTATGGGCTATAGTCCATGTTCAAAAATGATGAAAAACGAGGTAATTTCTTTTTTTCAAAATTTAAAAAAACGATGGGCTATAACCCATGTTTTTGGAATTTTTTCATTTTTTTCAAATCCTCAAAAATGATGAAAAACGGCGTGCTATAGTATGCCGTACGGTATGGGCTATAGTCCATGTTCAAAGATGATGAAAAACGAGGTAATTTATTTTTTTCAAAATTTCAAAAAACGATGGGCTATAACCCATGTTTTTGGAATTTTTTCATTTTTTTCAAATCCTCAAAGATGATGAAAAACGGCGTGCTATAGTATGCCGTACGGTATGGGCTATAGCCCATGTTCAAAAATTTAGAAAAACGAGGTACATTTTTTTTTTCAAAATTTCAAAAAACGATGGGCTATAACCCATGTTTTTGGAATTTTTTCATTTTTTTCAAATCCTCAAAGATGATGAAAAACGGCGTGCTATAGTATGCCGTACGGTACGGGCTATAGCCCATGTTCAAAAATGATGAAAAACTAGGTAATTTTTTTTTTTTTTAATTTCAAAAAACGATGGGCTATAACCCATGTTTTTGGAATTTTTTTATTTTTTTCAAATCCTCAAAGATGATGAAAAACGGCGTGCTATAGTATGCCGTACGGTATGGGCTATAGCCCATGTTCAAAAATGATGAAAAACGAGGTTAATTTTTTTTTTCAAAATTTCAAAAAACCATGGGCTATAACCCATGTTTTTGGAAATTTTTCATTTTTTTCAAATCCTCAAAAATGATGAAAAACATCGTGCTATAGTATGCCGTACGGTATGGGCTATAGTCCATGTTCAAAAATGATGAAAAACGAGGTAATTTCTTTTTTTCAAAATTTAAAAAAACGATGGGCTATAACCCATGTTTTTGGAATTTTTTCATTTTTTTCAAATCCTCAAAAATGATGAAAAACGGCGTGCTATAGTATGCCGTACGGTATGGGCTATAGTCCATGTTCAAAGATGATGAAAAACGAGGTAATTTATTTTTTTCAAAATTTCAAAAAACGATGGGCTATAACCCATGTTTTTGGAATTTTTTCATTTTTTTCAAATCCTCAAAGATGATGAAAAACGGCGTGCTATAGTATGCCGTACGGTATGGGCTATAGCCCATGTTCAAAAATTTAGAAAAACGAGGTACATTTTTTTTTTCAAAATTTCAAAAAACGATGGGCTATAACCCATGTTTTTGGAATTTTTTCATTTTTTTCAAATCCTCAAAGATGATGAAAAACGGCGTGCTATAGTATGCCGTACGGTACGGGCTATAGCCCATGTTCAAAAATGATGAAAAACTAGGTAATTTTTTTTTTTTTTAATTTCAAAAAACGATGGGCTATAACCCATGTTTTTGGAATTTTTTTATTTTTTTCAAATCCTCAAAGATGATGAAAAACGGCGTGCTATAGTATGCCGTACGGTATGGGCTATAGCCCATGTTCAAAAATGATGAAAAACGAGGTTAATTTTTTTTTTCAAAATTTCAAAAAACCATGGGCTATAACCCATGTTTTTGGAAATTTTTCATTTTTTTCAAATCCTCAAAAATGATGAAAAACATCGTGCTATAGTATGCCGTACGGTATGGGCTATAGTCCATGTTCAAAAATGATGAAAAACGAGGTAATTTCTTTTTTTCAAAATTTAAAAAAACGATGGGCTATAACCCATGTTTTTGGAATTTTTTCATTTTTTTCAAATCCTCAAAAATGATGAAAAACGGCGTGCTATAGTATGCCGTACGGTATGGGCTATAGTCCATGTTCAAAGATGATGAAAAACGAGGTAATTTATTTTTTTCAAAATTTCAAAAAACGATGGGCTATAACCCATGTTTTTGGAATTTTTTCATTTTTTTCAAATCCTCAAAGATGATGAAAAACGGCGTGCTATAGTATGCCGTACGGTACGGGCTATAGCCCATGTTCAAAAATGATGAAAAACTAGGTTTTTTTTTTTTTTTTTAATTTCAAAAAACGATGGGCTATAACCCATGTTTTTGGAAATTTTTCATTTTTTTCAAATCCTCAAAGATGATGAAAAACGGCGTGCTATAGTATGCCGTACGGTATGGGCTATAGCCCATGTTAAAAAATGATGAAAAACGAGGTTAATTTTTTTTTTTCAAAATTTCAAAAAACCATGGGCTATAACCCATGTTTTTGGAAATTTTTCATTTTTTTCAAATCCTCAAAAATGATGAAAAACAGCGTGCTATAGTATGCCGTACGGTAAGGGCTATAGTCCATGTTCAAAAATGATGAAAAACGAGGTAATTTCTTTTTTTCAAAATTTCAAAAAACGATGGGCTATAACCCATGTTTTTGGAATTTTTTCATTTTTTTCAAATCCTCAAAAATGATGAAAAACGGCGTGCTATAGTATGCCGTACGGTATGGGCTATAGTCCATGTTCAAAGATGATGAAAAACGAGGTAATTTATTTTTTTCAAAATTTCAAAAAACGATGGGCTATAACCCATGTTTTTGGAATTTTTTCATTTTTTTCAAATCCTCAAAGATGATGAAAAACGGCGCGCTATAGTATGCCGTACGGTATGGGCTATAGCCCATGTTCAAAAATGATGAAAAACGAGGTTAATTTTTTTTTCCAAAATTTCAAAAAACGATGGGCTATAACCCATGTTTTTTGAAGTTTTTCATTTTTTTCAAATCCTCAAAAATGATGAAAAACGGCATGCTATAGTATGCCGTACGGTATGGGCTATAGCCCATGTTCAAAAATTTAGAAAAACAAGGTACATTTTTTTTTTCAAATTTTCAAAAAACGATGGGCTATAACCCATGTTTTTGGAAATTTTTCATTTTTTTCAAATCCTCAAAGATGATGAAAAACGGCGTGCTATAGTATGCCGTACGGTATGGGCTATAGCCCATGTTCAAAAATGATGAAAAACGAGGTACATTTTTTTTTTCAAAATTTCAAAAAACGATGGGCTATAACCCATGTTTTTGGAAATTTTTCATTTTTTTCAAATCCTCAAAAATGATGAAAAACAGCGTGCTATAGTATGCCGTACGGTATGGACTATAGTCCATGTTCAAAAATGATGAAAAACGAGGTAATTTATTTTTTTTTAAATTTCAAAAAACGATGGGCTATAACCCATGTTTTTGGAATTTTTTAATTTTTTTCAAATCCTCAAAGATGATGAAAAACGGCGTGCTATAGTATGCCGTACGGTATGGGCTATAGCCCATGTTCAAAAATTTAGAAAAACGAGGTACATTTTTTTTTTCAAAATTTCAAAAAACGATGGGCTATAACCCATGTTTTTGGAAATTTTTCATTTTTTTCAAATCCTCAAAGATGATGAAAAACGGCGTGCTATAGTATGCCGTACGGTACGGGCTATAGCCCATGTTCAAAAATGATGAAAAACTAGGTAATTTTTTTTTTTTTTAATTTCAAAAAACGATGGGCTATAACCCATGTTTTTGGAAATTTTTCATTTTTTTCAAATCCTCAAAGATGATGAAAAACGGCGTGCTATAGTATGCCGTACGGTATGGGCTATAGCCCATGTTCAAAAATGATGAAAAACGAGGTTAATTTTTTTTTTTCAAAATTTCAAAAAACCATGGGCTATAACCCATGTTTTTGGAAATTTTTCATTTTTTTCAAATCCTCAAAAATGATGAAAAACTAGGTAATTTTTTTTTTTTTTAATTTCAAAAAACGATGGGCTATAACCCATGTTTTTGGAAATTTTTTATTTTTTTCAAATCCTCAAAGATGATGAAAAACGGCGTGCTATAGTATGCCGTACGGTATGGGCTATAGCCCATGTTCAAAAATGATGAAAAACGAGGTTAATTTTTTTTTTCAAAATTTCAAAAAACCATGGGCTATAACCCATGTTTTTGGAAATTTTTCATTTTTTTCAAATCCTCAAAAATGATGAAAAACATCGTGCTATAGTATGCCGTACGGTATGGGCTATAGTCCATGTTCAAAAATGATGAAAAACGAGGTAATTTCTTTTTTTCAAAATTTAAAAAAACGATGGGCTATAACCCATGTTTTTGGAATTTTTTCATTTTTTTCAAATCCTCAAAAATGATGAAAAACGGCGTGCTATAGTATGCCGTACGGTATGGGCTATAGTCCATGTTCAAAGATGATGAAAAACGAGGTAATTTATTTTTTTCAAAATTTCAAAAAACGATGGGCTATAACCCATGTTTTTGGAATTTTTTCATTTTTTTCAAATCCTCAAAGATGATGAAAAACGGCGTGCTATAGTATGCCGTACGGTACGGGCTATAGCCCATGTTCAAAAATGATGAAAAACTAGGTTTTTTTTTTTTTTTTTAATTTCAAAAAACGATGGGCTATAACCCATGTTTTTGGAAATTTTTCATTTTTTTCAAATCCTCAAAGATGATGAAAAACGGCGTGCTATAGTATGCCGTACGGTATGGGCTATAGCCCATGTTCAAAAATGATGAAAAACGAGGTTAATTTTTTTTTTTCAAAATTTCAAAAAACCATGGGCTATAACCCATGTTTTTGGAAATTTTTCATTTTTTTCAAATCCTCAAAAATGATGAAAAACAGCGTGCTATAGTATGCCGTACGGTAAGGGCTATAGTCCATGTTCAAAAATGATGAAAAACGAGGTAATTTCTTTTTTTCAAAATTTCAAAAAACGATGGGCTATAACCCATGTTTTTGGAATTTTTTCATTTTTTTCAAATCCTCAAAAATGATGAAAAACGGCGTGCTATAGTATGCCGTACGGTATGGGCTATAGTCCATGTTCAAAGATGATGAAAAACGAGGTAATTTATTTTTTTCAAAATTTCAAAAAACGATGGGCTATAACCCATGTTTTTGGAATTTTTTCATTTTTTTCAAATCCTCAAAGATGATGAAAAACGGCGCGCTATAGTATGCCGTACGGTATGGGCTATAGCCCATGTTCAAAAATGATGAAAAACGAGGTTAATTTTTTTTTCCAAAATTTCAAAAAACGATGGGCTATAACCCATGTTTTTTGAAGTTTTTCATTTTTTTCAAATCCTCAAAAATGATGAAAAACGGCATGCTATAGTATGCCGTACGGTATGGGCTATAGCCCATGTTCAAAAATTTAGAAAAACAAGGTACATTTTTTTTTTCAAATTTTCAAAAAACGATGGGCTATAACCCATGTTTTTGGAAATTTTTCATTTTTTTCAAATCCTCAAAGATGATGAAAAACGGCGTGCTATAGTATGCCGTACGGTATGGGCTATAGCCCATGTTCAAAAATGATGAAAAACGAGGTACATTTTTTTTTTCAAAATTTCAAAAAACGATGGGCTATAACCCATGTTTTTGGAAATTTTTCATTTTTTTCAAATCCTCAAAAATGATGAAAAACAGCGTGCTATAGTATGCCGTACGGTATGGACTATAGTCCATGTTCAAAAATGATGAAAAACGAGGTAATTTATTTTTTTTAAAATTTCAAAAAACGATGGGCTATAACCCATGTTTTTGGAATTTTTTAATTTTTTTCAAATCCTCAAAGATGATGAAAAACGGCGTGCTATAGTATGCCGTACGGTATGGGCTATAGCCCATGTTCAAAAATTTAGAAAAACGAGGTACATTTTTTTTTTCAAAATTTCAAAAAACGATGGGCTATAACCCATGTTTTTGGAAATTTTTCATTTTTTTCAAATCCTCAAAGATGATGAAAAACGGCGTGCTATAGTATGCCGTACGGTACGGGCTATAGCCCATGTTCAAAAATGATGAAAAACTAGGTAATTTTTTTTTTTTTTAATTTCAAAAAACGATGGGCTATAACCCATGTTTTTGGAAATTTTTCATTTTTTTCAAATCCTCAAAGATGATGAAAAACGGCGTGCTATAGTATGCCGTACGGTATGGGCTATAGCCCATGTTCAAAAATGATGAAAAACGAGGTTAATTTTTTTTTTTCAAAATTTCAAAAAACCATGGGCTATAACCCATGTTTTTGGAAATTTTTCATTTTTTTCAAATCCTCAAAAATGATGAAAAACAGCGTGCTATAGTATGCCGTACGGTAAGGGCTATAGTCCATGTTCAAAAATGATGAAAAACGAGGTAATTTCTTTTTTTCAAAATTTCAAAAAACGATGGGCTATAACCCATGTTTTTGGAATTTCTTCATTTTTTTCAAATCCTCAAAGATGATGAAAAACGGCGCGCTATAGTATGCCGTACGGTATGGGCTATAGCCCATGTTCAAAAATGATGAAAAACGAGGTAATTTCTTTTTTTCAAAATTTCAAAAAACGATGGGCTATAACCCATGTTTTTGGAATTTCTTCATTTTTTTCAAATCCTCAAAGATGATGAAAAACGGCGCGCTATAGTATGCCGTACGGTATGGGCTATAGCCCATGTTCAAAAATGATGAAAAACGAGGTTAATTTTTTTTTTTCAAAATTTCAAAAAACCATGGGCTATAACCCATGTTTTTGGAAATTTTTCATTTTTTTCAAATCCTCAAAAATGATGAAAAACAGCGTGCTATAGTATGCCGTACGGTAAGGGCTATAGTCCATGTTCAAAAATGATGAAAAACGAGGTAATTTCTTTTTTTCAAAATTTCAAAAAACGATGGGCTATAACCCATGTTTTTGGAATTTTTTCATTTTTTTCAAATCCTCAAAAATGATGAAAAACGGCGTGCTATAGTATGCCGTACGGTATGGGCTATAGTCCATGTTCAAAGATGATGAAAAACGAGGTAATTTATTTTTTTCAAAATTTCAAAAAACGATGGGCTATAACCCATGTTTTTGGAATTTTTTCATTTTTTTCAAATCCTCAAAGATGATGAAAAACGGCGCGCTATAGTATGCCGTACGGTATGGGCTATAGCCCATGTTCAAAAATGATGAAAAACGAGGTTAATTTTTTTTTCCAAAATTTCAAAAAACGATGGGCTATAACCCATGTTTTTTGAAGTTTTTCATTTTTTTCAAATCCTCAAAAATGATGAAAAACGGCATGCTATAGTATGCCGTACGGTATGGGCTATAGCCCATGTTCAAAAATTTAGAAAAACAAGGTACATTTTTTTTTTCAAATTTTCAAAAAACGATGGGCTATAACCCATGTTTTTGGAAATTTTTCATTTTTTTCAAATCCTCAAAGATGATGAAAAACGGCGTGCTATAGTATGCCGTACGGTATGGGCTATAGCCCATGTTCAAAAATGATGAAAAACGAGGTACATTTTTTTTTTCAAAATTTCAAAAAACGATGGGCTATAACCCATGTTTTTGGAAATTTTTCATTTTTTTCAAATCCTCAAAGATGATGAAAAACGGCGTGCTATAGTATGCCGTACGGTATGGGCTATAGCCCATGTTCAAAAATGATGAAAAACGAGGTTAATTTTTTTTTCCAAAATTTCAAAAAACCATGGGCTATAACCCATGTTTTTGGAAATTTTTCATTTTTTTCAAATCCTCAAAAATGATGAAAAACATCGTGCTATAGTATGCCGTACGGTATGGGCTATAGTCCATGTTCAAAAATGATGAAAAACGAGGTAATTTCTTTTTTTCAAAATTTAAAAAAACGATGGGCTATAACCCATGTTTTTGGAATTTTTTCATTTTTTTCAAATCCTCAAAAATGATGAAAAACGGCGTGCTATAGTATGCCGTACGGTATGGGCTATAGTCCATGTTCAAAGATGATGAAAAACGAGGTAATTTATTTTTTTCAAATTTTCAAAAAACGATGGGCTATAACCCATGTTTTTGGAATTTTTTCATTTTTTTCAAATCCTCAAAGATGATGAAAAACGGCGTGCTATAGTATGCCGTACGGTATGGGCTATAGCCCATGTTCAAAAATTTAGAAAAACGAGGTACATTTTTTTTTTCAAAATTTCAAAAAACGATGGGCTATAACCCATGTTTTTGGAATTTTTTCATTTTTTTCAAATCCTCAAAGATGATGAAAAACGGCGTGCTATAGTATGCCGTACGGTACGGGCTATAGCCCATGTTCAAAAATGATGAAAAACTAGGTTTTTTTTTTTTTTTTTAATTTCAAAAAACGATGGGCTATAACCCATGTTTTTGGAAATTTTTCATTTTTTTCAAATCCTCAAAGATGATGAAAAACGGCGTGCTATAGTATGCCGTACGGTATGGGCTATAGCCCATGTTCAAAAATGATGAAAAACGAGGTTAATTTGTTTTTTTTCAAAATTTCAAAAAACCATGGGCTATAACCCATGTTTTTGGAAATTTTTCATTTTTTTCAAATCCTCAAAAATGATGAAAAACAGCGTGCTATAGTATGCCGTACGGTAAGGGCTATAGTCCATGTTCAAAAATGATGAAAAACGAGGTAATTTCTTTTTTTCAAAATTTCAAAAAACGATGGGCTATAACCCATGTTTTTGGAATTTTTTCATTTTTTTCAAATCCTCAAAAATGATGAAAAACGGCGTGCTATAGTATGCCGTACGGTATGGGCTATTGTCCATGTTCAAAGATGATGAAAAACGAGGTAATTTATTTTTTTCAAAATTTCAAAAAACGATGGGCTATAACCCATGTTTTTGGAATTTTTTCATTTTTTTCAAATCCTCAAAGATGATGAAAAACGGCGCGCTATAGTATGCCGTACGGTATGGGCTATAGCCCATGTTCAAAAATGATGAAAAACGAGGTTAATTTTTTTTTCCAAAATTTCAAAAAACGATGGGCTATAACCCATGTTTTTTGAAGTTTTTCATTTTTTTCAAATCCTCAAAAATGATGAAAAACGGCATGCTATAGTATGCCGTACGGTATGGGCTATAGCCCATGTTCAAAAATTTAGAAAAACAAGGTACATTTTTTTTTTCAAAATTTCAAAAAACGATGGGCTATAACCCATGTTTTTGGAAATTTTTCATTTTTTTCAAATCCTCAAAAATGATGAAAAACAGCGTGCTATAGTATGCCGTACGGTAAGGGCTATAGTCCATGTTCAAAAATGATGAAAAACGAGGTAATTTCTTTTTTTCAAAATTTCAAAAAACGATGGGCTATAACCCATGTTTTTGGAATTTCTTCATTTTTTTCAAATCCTCAAAGATGATGAAAAACGGCGCGCTATAGTATGCCGTACGGTATGGGCTATAGCCCATGTTCAAAAATGATGAAAAACGAGGTTAATTATTTTTTCCAAAATTTCAAAAAACGATGGGCTATAACCCATGTTTTTTGCAATTTTTCATTTTTTTCAAATCCTCAAAAATGATGAAAAACGGCATGCTATAGTATGCCGTACGGTATGGGCTATAGCCCATGTTAAAAAATTTAGAAAAACAAGGTACATTTTTTTTTTCAAAATTTCAAAAAACGATGGGCTATAACCCATGTTTTTGGAAATTTTTCATTTTTTTCAAATCCTCAAAGATGATGAAAAACGGCGTGCTATAGTATGCCGTACGGTATGGGCTATAGCCCATGTTCAAAAATGATGAAAAACAAGGTTAATTTTTTTTTCAAAATTTCAAAAAACCATTGGCTATAACCCATGTTTTTGGAAGTTTTCATTTTTTTCAAATCCTCAAAGATGATGAAAAACGGCGTGCTATAGTATGCCGTACGGTATGGGCTATAGCCCATGTTCAAAAATGATGAAAAACGAGGTACATTTTTTTTTTCAAAATTTCAAAAAACGATGGGCTATAACCCATGTTTTTGGATTTTTTTCATTTTTTTCAAATCCTCAAAAATGATGAAAAACGGCGTGCTATAGTATGCCGTACGGTATGGGCTATAGTCCATGTTCAAAGATGATGAAAAACGAGGTAATTTATTTTTTTCAAAATTTCAAAAAACGATGGGCTATAACCCATGTTTTTGGAATTTTTTCATTTTTTTCAAATCCTCAAAGATGATGAAAAACGGCGTGCTATAGTATGCCGTACGGTATGGGCTATAGCCCATGTTCAAAAATGATGAAAAACAAGGTTAATTTTTTTTTCCAAAATGTCAAAAAACGATGGGCTATAACCCATGTTTTTTGAAATTTTTCATTTTTTTCAAATCCTCAAAGATGATGAAAAACGGCGTGCTATAGTATGCCGTACGGTATGGGCTATAGCCCATGTTCAAAAATGATGAAAAACGAGGTTAATTTTCTTTTTCAAAATTTCAAAAAACCATGGGCTATAACCCATGTTTTTTTAAATTTTTCTTTTTTTTCAAATCCTCAAAAATGATGAAAAACTGCATGCTATAGTATGCCGTACGGTATGGGATATAGCCCATGTTCAAAAATGATGAAAAACGAGGTTAATGTTTTTTTTCAAAAATTCAAAAAACGATGGGCTATAACCCATGTTTTTGGAAATTTTTCATTTTTTTCAAATCCTCAAAAATGATGAAAAACGGCGTGCTATAGTATGCCGTACGGTATGGGCTATAGCCCATGTTCAAAAATGATGAAAAACGAGGTTAATTTTTTTCAAATTTTCAAAAAACGATGGGCTATAACCCATGTTTTTTGAAAATTTTCATTTTTTTCAAATCCTCAAAAATGATGAAAAACGGCGTGCTATAGTATGCCGTACGGTATGGGCTATAGCCCATGTTCAAAAATGATGAGAAACGAGGTAATTTTTTTTTTCAAAATTTCAAAAAACGATGGACTATAACCCATGTTTTTGGAATTTTGGAATTTTTTTCAAATCGTCAAAAATGATGAAAAACGGCATGGTATAGTATGCCATACGGTATGGGCTATAGCCCATGTTCAAAAATGATGAAAAACGAGGTTAATTTCTTTTCCAAAATTTCAAAAAACGATGGGCTATAACCCATGTTTTTGGAATTTTTTCATTTTTTTCAAATCCTCAAAAATGATGAAAAACGGCGTGCTATAGTATGCCGTACGGTATGGGCTATAGTCCATGTTCAAAAATGATGAAAAACGAGGTTAATTTCTTTTCCAAAATTTCAAAAAACGATGGGCTATAACCCATGTTTTTGGAATTTTTTCATTTTTTTCAAATCCTCAAAAATGATGAAAAACGGCGTGCTATAGTATGCCGTACGGTATGGGCTATAGTCCATGTTAAAAAATGATGAAAAACGAGGTTATTTTTTTTTTTTAATTTCAAAAAACGATGGGCTATAACCCATGTTTTTGGAAATGTTTCATTTTTTTCCAAATCCTCAAAGATGATGAAAAACGGCGTGCTATAGTATGCCGTACGGTATGGGCTATAGCCCATGTTCAAAAATGATGAAAAACAAGGTAATTTATTTTTTCAAAATTTAAAAAAACGATGAACTATAACCCATGTTTTTGGATTTTTTTCAATTTTTCAAATCCTCAAAAATGATGAAAAACAGCATGCTATAGTATGCCGTACGGTATGGGCTATAGCCCATGTTGGGCTGGGCTGGGCTATAACCCATGTTTTTGGAATTTTTTCATTTTTTCAAATCCTCAAAAATGATGAAAAAATGCGTGCTATAGTATGCCGTACGGTATGGGCTATAGCCCATGTTAAAAAATGATGAAAAACGAGGTCAATTCTTTTTTCAAATTTTCAAAAAACGATGGACTATAACCCATGTTTTTGTTATTTTTTCAATTTTTCAAATCCTCAAAAATGATGAAAAACGGCATGCTATAGTATGCCGTACTGTATGGGCTATAGCCCATGTTCAAAAATGATGAAAAACGAGGTTAATTCTTTTTTTTTCAAAATTTCAAAAAACGATGGGCTATAACCCATGTTTTTTGAAATTTTTCATTTTTTTCAAATCCTCAAAAATGATGAAAAACGACGTGCTATAGTATGCCGTACGGTATGGGCTATAGCCCATGTTCAAAAATGATGAAAAACGAGGTTAATTTTTTTTTCAAAATTTCAAAAAACGATGGGCTATAACCCATGTTTTTGGAATTTTTTCATTTTTTTCAAATCCTCAAAAATGATGAAATACGGCGTGCTATAGTATGCCGTACGGTATGTGTTATAGCCCATGTTCAAAAATGATGAAAAACGAGGTTAATTTATTTTTTCAAAATTTCAAAAAACGATGGGCTATAACCCATGTTTTTGGAAAATTTTAATTTTTTTCAAATCCTCAAAAATGATGAAAAACGGCGTGCTATAGTATGCCGTACGGTATGGGCTTTAGCCCATGTTCAAAAATGATGAAAAACGAGGTTAATTTTTTTTTTCAAAATTTCAAAAACGATGGGCTATAACCCATGTTTTTGGAAATTTTTCATTTTTTTCAAATCCTCAAAGATGATGAAAAACGGCGTGCTATAGTATGCCGTACGGTATGGGCTATAGCCCATGTTAAAAAATGATGAAAAACGAGGTTAATTTTTTTTTTCAAATTTTCAAAGAACGATGGGCTATAACCCATGTTTTTGGAAATTTTTCATTTTTTTCAAATCCTCAAAAATGATGAAAAACGGCGTGCTATAGTATGCCGTACGGTATGGGCTTTAGCCCATGTTCAAAAATGATGAAAAACGAGGTTAATTTTGTTTTTCAAATTTTCAAAAACGATGGGCTATAACCCATGTTTTTGGAATTTTTTCATTTTTTTCAAATCCTCAAAGATGATGAAAAACGGCGTGCTATAGTATGCCGTACGGTATGGGCTATAGCCCATGTTAAAAAATGATGAAAAACTAGGTTAATTATTTTTTTCAAATTTTCAAAAAAC
Organism: Protomyctophum parallelum; assembly: GCF_964188405.1. Lineage (NCBI taxonomy): Eukaryota > Metazoa > Chordata > Actinopteri > Myctophiformes > Myctophidae > Protomyctophum > Protomyctophum parallelum. Next base: position 29,093,663 of record NC_139702.1, on the reverse strand, counting down.
GATGGGCTATAACCCATGTTTTTGGAAATTTTTCATTTTTTTCAAATCCTCAAAAATGATGAAAAACGGCGTGCTGTATTGACTCTTTTTTTTCTTTTTCTTTTTTACCTTTTCTTAATTCATCAAGAATACATTGTAAAGCATTATTCATACATTACAAATCATTAGTAGACAGTAATACTTTACTTACTTTATTCTGCCACTTTTTGGGCATCGTACTACTTCCACATACTTTATTCCGCTTTATGCAGTTATTTATGCTTATTCTTTTTACCAATTTTTATACATTCTTTTTTAAACTTTTCCTCCAGCTTTAATACATTTTCTACTGTACATTATATACATTGCGTCTTTTGGCGAGCCCACGCAGTTTCTGCAGGGAACTGCTTTCTAGTTTAACTTAAACGCCCAATGCATTCTCTATGGCAATAGCACAAAATTTGGCATGCTACTAGTCCTACATACTTACACCTAGCAACCCCATTCTAGCCTACTTAGGTTCATCTTACGGTGGACATCTTTGCCTGAAAAGGAATCTTTGAAATGTTTCATAGTTTTAGAAATATAGTGCTTTCAAATTTGAGACATTTAACATGGGGCTCAATGACAGCTCTATAGGCACGTCAAAAGTCACTTTCACCTAGAAACTCCATTCACACTTTTTATTATTCAGCTTACTGTGGAGACACATGCTGGAACTTTTTTTTATTTTTATGTTTTGTAGTTTATGAGTTATTTAACTTAAACGCCCAATGCATTCTCTATGGCAATAGCACAAAATTTGGCATGCTACTAGTCCTACATACTTACACCTAGCAGCCCCATTCTAGCCTACTTAGGTTCATCTTACGGTGGACATGTTTGCCTGAAAAGGAATCTTTGAAATGTTTCATAGTTTTAGAAATATAGTGCTTTCAAATTTGAGACATTTAACATGGGGCTCAATGACAGCTCTATAGGCACGTCAAAAGTCACTTTCACCTAGAAACTCCATTCACACTTTTTATTATTCAGCTTACTGTGGAGACACATGCTGGAACTTTATTTTATTTTTATGTTTTGTAGTTTATGAGTTATTTAACGTAAACGCCCAATGCATTCTCTATGGCAATAGCACCAAATTTGGCATGCTACTAGTCCTACATACTTACACCTAGCAACCCCATTCTAGCCTACTTAGGTTCATCTTACGGTGGACATGTTTGCCTGAAAAGGAATCTTTGAAATGTTTCATAGTTTTAGAAATATAGTGCTTTCAAATTTGAGACATTTAACATGGGGCTCAATGGCAGCTCTATAGGCACGTCAAAAGTCACTTTCACCTAGAAACTCCATTCACACTTTTTATTATTCAGCTTACTGTGGAGACACATGCTGGAACTTTTTTTTTTTAATGTTTTGTAGTTTATGAGTTATTTAACTTAAACGCCCAATGCATTCTCTATGGCAATAGCACAAAACTTGGCATGCTACTAGTCCTACATACTTACACCTAGCAACCCCATTCTAGCCTACTTAGGTTCATCTTACGGTGGACATGTTTGCCTGAAAAGGAAGCTTTGAAATGTTTCATAGTTTTAGAAATATAGTGCTTTCAAATTTGAGACATTTAACATGGGGCTCAATGGCAGCTCTATAGGCACGTCAAAAGTCACTTTCACCTAGAAACTCCATTCACACTTTTTATTATTCAGCTTACTGTGGAGACACATGCTGGAACTTTTTTTAATTTTTATGTTTTGTAGTTTATGAGTTATTTAACTTAAACGCCCAATGCATTCTCTATGGCAATAGCACAAAATTTGGCATGCTACTAGTCCTACATACTTACACCTAGCAACCCCATTCTAGCCTACTTAGGTTCATCTTACGGTGGACATGTTTGCCTGAAAAGGAATCTTTGAAATGTTTCATAGTTTTAGAAATATAGTGCTTTCAAATTTGAGACATTTAACATGGGGCTCAATGACAGCTCTATAGGCACGTCAAAAGTCACTTTCACCTAGAAACTCCATTCACACTTTTTATTATTCAGCTTACTGTGGAGACACATGCTGGAACTTTTTTTTATTTTTATGTTTTGTAGTTTATGAGTTATTTAACTTAAACGCCCAATGCATTCTCTATGGCAATAGCACAAAATTTGGCATGCTACTAGTCCTACATACTTACACCTAGCAACCCCATTCTAGCCTACTTAGGTTCATCTTACGATGGACATGTTTGCCTGAAAAGGAATCTTTGAAATGTTTCATAGTTTTAGAAATATAGTGCTTTCAAATTTGAGACATTTAACATGGGGCTCAATGACAGCTCTATAGGCACGTCAAAAGTCACTTTCACCTAGAAACTCCATTCACACTTTTTATTATTCAGCTTACTGTGGAGACACATGCTGGAACTTTTTTTTATTTTTATGTTTTGTAGTTTATGAGTTATTTAACTTAAACGCCCAATGCATTCTCTATGGCAATAGCACAAAATTTGGCATGCTACTAGTCCTACATACTTACACCTAGCAACCCCATTCTAGCCTACTTAGGTTCATCTTATGGTGGACATGTTTGCCTGAAAAGGAATCTTTGAAATGTTTCATAGTTTTAGAAATATAGTGTTTTCAAATTTGAGACATTTAACATGGGGCTCAATGACAGCTCTATAGGCACGTCAAAAGTCACTTTCACCTAGAAACTCCATTCACACTTTTTATTATTCAGCTTACTGTGGAGACACATGCTGGAACTTTTTTTTATTTTTATGTTTTGTAGTTTATGAGTTATTTAACTTAAACGCCCAATGCATTCTCTATGGCAATAGCACAAAATTTGGCATGCTACTAGTCCTACATACTTACACCTAGCAACCCCATTCTAGCCTACTTAGGTTCATCTTACGGTGGACATGTTTGCCTGAAAAGGAATCTTTGAAATGTTTCATAGTTTTAGAAATATAGTGCTTTCAAATTTGAGACATTTAACATGGGGCTCAATGACAGCTCTATAGGCACGTCAAAAGTCACTTTCACCTAGAAACTCCATTCACACTTTTTATTATTCAGCTTACTGTGGAGACACATGCTGGAACTTTTTTTTATTTTTATGTTTTGTAGTTTATGAGTTATTTAACTTAAACGCCCAATGCATTCTCTATGGCAATAGCACCAAATTTGGCATGCTACTAGTCCTACATACTTACACCTAGCAACCCCATTCTAGCCTACTTAGGTTCATCTTACGGTGGACATGTTTGCCTGAAAAGGAATCTTTGAAATGTTTCATAGTTTTAGAAATATAGTGCTTTCAAATTTGAGACATTTAACATGGGGCTCAATGACAGCTCTATAGGCACGTCAAAAGTCACTTTCACCTAGAAACTCCATTCACACTTTTTATTATTCAGCTTACTGTGGAGACACATGCTGGAACTTTTTTTTATTTTTATATTTTGTAGTTTATGAGTTATTTAACTTAAACGCCCAATGCATTCTCTATGGCAATAGCACAAAATTTGGCATGCTACTAGTCCTACATACTTACACCTAGCAACCCCATTCTAGCCTACTTAGGTTCATCTTACGGTGGACATGTTTGCCTGAAAAGGAATCTTTGAAATGTTTCATAGTTTTAGAAATATAGTGCTTTCGAATTTGAGACATTTAACATGGGGCTCAATGGCAGCTCTATAGGCACTTCAAACGTCACTTTCACCTAGAAACTCCATTCACACTTTTTATTATTCAGCTTACTGTGGAGACACATGCTGGAACTTTTTTTTATTTTTATGTTTTGTAGTTTATGAGTTATTTAACTTAAACGCCCAATGCATTCTCTATGGCAATAGCACAAAATTTGGCATGCTACTAGTCCTACATACTTACACCTAGCAACCCCATTCTAGCCTACTTAGGTTCATCTTACGGTGGACATGTTTGCCTGAAGAGGAATCTTTGAAATGTTTCATAGTTTTAGAAATATAGTGCTTTCAAATTTACAATGGGGCTCAATGGCAAAAATGATGAAAAACGGCGTGCTATAGTATGCCGTACGATATGGTCCAAAATGATGAAAAACGAGGTTAATTTTTTTTTGAACAACGATGGGTTATAACCCATCGTTTTTTTATTTTTTCAAATCCTCAAAAATGATGAAAAACGGCGTGCTATAGTATGCCGTACGATATGGGCTATAGCCCATGGTCCAAAATGATGAAAAACGAGGATAATTCTTTTTGTTCAAAAAACGATGGGCTATAACCCATCGTTTTTTTCATTTTTTCATTATTTTCAAATCCTCAAAAATGATAAAAAACGGCGTGCTATAGTATGCTGTACGATATGGGCTATAGCCCATGGTCCAAAATGATGAAAAACGAGGACACATTTTTTTTATTTATAAAAAAACCATGGGCTATAACCCATCGTTTTTTTCATTTTTTCTTTTTTTTCAAATCCTCAAGAATGATGAAAAACGGCGTGCTATAGTATGCGTACGATATGGGCTATAGCCCATGGTCCAAAATGATGAAAAACGAGGATTAAAAAAAAATCAAAAATTCAAAAAACTATGGGCTATAACCCATCGTTTTTTTCATTTTTTTGCCGTACGATATGGGCTATAGCCCATATCGCCGCGGGGGCGGAAGATGGCTCATCGGCAGACAACCCGGTAACGAACACAGGAACGGAAAAGACTACGAGATTGATGACCAGTATACCCGAGGCTCCAACAGCTAAAGCAGGACACATGCTCCAGAACTGCATATGTGGCTGGACAAGGGTTACCTCCACCCATGGCCTGAAGATACACCAGGGCAAGAAAGGGTGCCTAAAGAAGGGTCAACAGGGAAGTCGCATCGACAGCTACTTTTTGAGAAGCAGGTCGAGTCAGTCGACTGAAGTTCAGCAGGAGGATACACACCACAGTCTGCAGGACATCAACACCCCTGCCCCAGAGGAGGAGGAGGAAGGCACAGGAGAACAACTTGAATCCAACACATCACGACCACCGGCAGAGGAGAAGATCCAGGGGCGAAGGCCATTAGTAAAGTGGCCAAAGTCCTGCGACAAGACGCTGTGGAAGGAGGTTAACACTGATCTCTGCAACATCCTAGAAGGGATCAAAGGGTCCACCATGAAGAAGTTGGAGAGAATGGGCAACCTAATCTATGCCTATGGAGCGGAGCGGTTCGGAGTGAACGAAAGCAAACAATCTACTCCGTCAATTCCCACCAAGTCCAGAAGGCAGACAGAAATAGACCGACTTGTCAAGGAGAGAAGGCAGCTGAAGAAGCAATGGAGGAAGGCCACAGAGGAGGAGAAGGAAGGAATAAACGTGCTGCAGGAAGAGATTCAGAGCAGGCTTGCAACACTGAGGAGGGCTGAAAATCTCCTGAAGAAGCGCAGAAGGAAGGAGCACACAAGAACACGCTTCTACAAAGATCCTTTCAAATTCGTCACAAAGGAGAAGAGCGGAAGTCTCTCAGTGTCAAAGGCCACTCTGGAAGAACATCTGAAAAAGTCCTGCACAGATGACCGACACCAGGAAGAGGTTTCACTCCCATCTGACATGCCACCAGTTAATCCACCAGAGCATAAGCTAGATGTTAGTCCACCCAGATGGAGCGAAGTAGACAAAACCGTGCACAGAGCAAGGGCCGCATCAGCTCCAGGTCCCAACAGAGTTCCATACAGGCTCTACAAAAATGCACCGGATGTCCTGCGATTCCTCTGGAAGCTGATGAAAGTCGTGTGGCAGAAGAAGGAGATACCAACATCCTGGCGGAGAGCCGGAGGGATCCTGATCCCCAAGGAAAAGGAATCCTCAAAAATCGTCCAGTCCCGCCAGATCAGCCTTCTAAATGTCGAGGGAAAAATCTTCTTCAGTGTGGTCGCGCACAGACTGGCAGGATACCTACAGAGAAACAACCTGATTGACACGTCAATCCAGAAAGCAGGTATCTCGGGCTTCTCAGGGTGTGTGGAACACGCCAGTGTGATCTGGCATCAGATCCAGGTCGCCAAGAGGGAGAAAACAGACCTCCACGTGGTGTTTCTGGACCTCGCCAATGCTTTTGGCTCAGTTCCTCACAACCTCCTGTGGACAGCCTTCAAGTACTTCAGGGTCCCACCAGCTCTCACATCACTTGTCAAGGCCTACTTCCAGAATGTCCAGCTCTGTGTGACAACAACAGAGTTTACTACATCATGGCACCATCTGGAAGTGGGAATCATGGCCGGCTGCACCATCTCCCCACTAGCCTTCACCCTGGCCATGGAGGTCATCATCAGGGCCTCTCGATGGGTGGTTGGAGGACAGCGAATAAAACCTGGCCTGAGGCTGCCGCCGATTAGAGCCTACATGGACGACCTCACAACACTCACCATGACCAAGGCTTGCACTGTACGGCTACTGGGAAAGCTCCAGGAAAACATTGAGCTGGCCCGCATGAAGATCAAGCCGTCCAAGTCCAGAAGCATCTCCATAGTCAAGGGGAAGCTGGTAGACCACCGCTTCCACATTGGCGAGGAACCCATTCCAACGGTCACCGAGAAGCCTGTGAAAAGCCTAGGTCGCTGGTATGACGCCTCCCTCAAAGACAAAGAGCAAGTAGAGCAGCTCAGGAAGGAGGTAGTCATTGGCCTGGAAAACATAGATAAAACCCTGCTTCCTGGCAAGCTGAAACTCTGGTGCATGCAGTACGGACTACTTCCTCGTCTCCTGTGGCCACTAACACTCTATGAAGTCCCGCTCTCAAAGGTGGAAAAGCTGGAGAGACTGGTCAACTCATATGTAAGGAAGTGGCTCGGCCTTCCCAGGTGCCTCAGCAGCATTGGGCTCTATGGAAAAGGGATGTTACACCTACCCATTTCCAGTCTGGCAGAGGAGTACAAGTGCGCCAAAGTAAGACTGGAGATGATGCTCCTGGATTCAAATGATCCATTTGTAGCCCAAGCTGCCCCCATCCTGGCCACTGGGAGGAAGTGGACCCCATTGGTCGCAACTGAGCAGGCAAAGGCAGCACTTAGACACAGGGACATCGTGGGCCGAGTACAAGAGGGGAGGAGTGGTCTCGGCCTTGAGGCCAGTACACCGGCCTGGAGCAAGGCCAACCCATCTCAGAGACGTAAGCTGCTGGTCCAGAGGTACGTCAGGAAGAGGAAGCAGGAAGGCGCGCAAAGGCTGTTGCGCAGGTAAAGCAAGGGCAGTGGATGGCATGGGAAGGAGTGGAGAAGAGGAAGATCTCCTGGAAAGATCTGTGGGAGATGGAGGCATTCAGGGCGAGCTTCACCATCAGGGCTGCCTACGACGTCTTACCTTCTCCTGCCAACCTAAGCCAGTGGTATGGTGAAGACCCCACGTGCCCTCTATGTCCAAGTCTAGCAACACTGAAGCACATCTTAGTGGGATGCAAGACCAGCCTCACCCAAGGTCGTTACACCTGGCGGCACAACCAGGTGCTAAAGTGTCTTGCAGCAGTGCTGGAAAGTCGCCGGACAAGCGTGAACTCCCTTCCTCCCCCGTCATCCCGTTGGCAGCCAACACCATTTGTTCGGGAGGGCAAGGGTAAAGCAAGCAGCACCACCGCAAAACCAGCTTGGCAGAGCACGGGACTGGAAGATGCTGGCAGACCTGGACACAAAACTCTGCTTCCCAGCTGAGATCGCATCCACCAACCTGCGACCAGACCTGGTTCTGTGGTCAGCCTCGCTCAAGCTCGTCTTCATCATCGAACTCACTGTGCCCTGGGAGGGTGCAGTGGAGGAGGCCTACGAGCGGAAGATGCTGAGGTACGCCGATCTCGCAGCAGATGCTCAACAACAAGGCTGGAAAGCGAAGGTCTGCCCAGTGGAAGTAGGTTGCAGAGGGTTCGTAGCTACCTCAACATCTAGGCTACTCAGGGAGATGGGAGTACGAGGGAAGGCCCACCGGCAGGCGGTCAAGGACCTCTCCAGGGCTGCTGAAAAGGGGAGTCAGTGGCTGTGGATGAAGAAAAAGGACCCCACATGGGCCTTCAGATGAGTCTGTGACATCTAGTAGGGAGTGAACCTGGGACGCTGGGATTCACTGCTGAACCCTCTGGAGGTGTCGTGGGCCAGTCAGCGAAACACCCAAGAAGGAGGGCCTGCCCACCTGATGACCCAAACGATGTCACTGCTCATCTGAAAACCCACAGTGTCTCTCATCGGTGCTTCGATTACCAACATCAATCCTACACAACAGGTATGCGGTCAGGCGCAAGCTTGGCTCAGGGAGGAGGACGCCCCTGCCATGCAGAGTCCACTGCACTTTGGATTACAACATAATTTCCTGTGTTTCATGAAACAAAACATGGTCCAAAATGATGACGTTCTCTACCGCAACATACTTAAAAGTATAGCGGTGTATGAGAATGGGTGTTGCGGAGGATGAGAAACTGTTTCTCATCCTCCGCAACACCCATGATGATGTTTTGCTAACAACATACGTAGAAGCCTACATTCTTACACCTAGCAACCCCATTCTAGCCTACTTAGGTTCATCTTACGGTGGACATGTTTGCCTGAAAAGGAATATTTGAAATGTTTCATAGTTTTAGAAATATAGTGCTTTCAAATTTACAATGGGGCTCAATGGCAGACATTGGCACGTCAAAAATCACTTTTACCTAGAAACTCCATTCACACTTTTTTATTATTCAGCTTACTGTGGAGACACATGCTGGAACTTTTTTACTTTGAAATGTTTTATAGTTTCTGTGTTATTTAACTTAAACGCCCAATGCATTCTCTATGGCAATAGCACAAACGTTGGCATGCTACTAGTCCTACATACTTAAACCTACCAACCCCATTCTAGCCTGCCTGAAAAGGAATCTTTGAAAGGTGTCATAGTTTTAGAAATATAGTGCTTTCAAATTTGAGACTTTTAACATGGGGCTCAATGGCAGATAAAAAAATCACTTTCACCTAGAAACTCCATTCACACTTTTGAGTGGTGCAACCACTCCTACATCCAGCATGCAATGTCCATGTACCTGTGTGTGTGTGTGTGTGTGTGTACCTGTATGTATAAGTATGTTACTTATTTATACCAGTAGGGGGCACCAGAGTGGTGCAATTGGAACGATACAGAGAAGAAATTGGACGATACAAATTGGAATGATACAGAGAACCAATAGACGGGAGTTGCACCACTCGGTTCACACTGGTGTGATTTTTATTATTCAGCTTACTGTGGACTCTGGAGACACATGCTGGAACTTTTTACTTTGAAATGTTTTGTAGTTTGAGTTATTTAACTTAAACGCCCAATAATAGCACAAACTTTGGCATGCTACTATAGTCCTACATACTTACACCTAGCAACCCCATTCTGGGGTTGGTTCACTTCTACAGAGCCACTGTGGAGAGTGTCCTCGTCTTCTCAGTCTCAGTGTGGTATGGAAACACCACCGTCTTAGAGAGGAAACAACTGGAAAGGGTGGTACGCAGTACGCACAGCGTCAAAAATCATTGGCCTCGACCTTCCATCCGTCTCCTCTATCTACATTCTACACCATACGCACCAAGCACAGGATGCAGAAGGTGATTGCCGACCCCTCCTACCCGGCCTGCTCTCTTTTCGCAGCCCTGCACTCAGGTAAGAGACTCCGGTCTCTAAAGTGCAATACCTCCCTCTTTAAGAACAGCACTTATCCCGAGGCTGTTCGCCTCCTGAATGCTGACCCTCTTTTCACTCACACTTTACAGCGTGAAGCTGCTTTGTAAAACGATGAACTGTGATGAAATTGCTATTTATTTATTCAACATGAATTGTAACGTTTTGCATTCTTCTTATTTATCGGTCCCCCTCATATGACGTTTGTACTTTTGTATCTTGTTCTGTCTGATTATGTGATGTGAAATGAATGTGTCTTTTTGTATGTCTGTTTTTAGTGCACTGAAACAAATTTCAATCAACTCTGTTGACATGGCAATAAAGTCTTGAATCTTGAAAAATTACATTCATACTTGAACTACAAGAGGATAAGTTCTATAAAAAGTGGGAAAAGCAACCTTTCTTCTTTCATTTCCTTTTTGTCTCTTGCTTTGTTTTTTTCCCTTTTTGTAATGCCCGTTTCTTTTCTTTCCCGTTTGTTGGCTTTGTCTTTGTTTCTCAATAAAAATGGGGAAAAAAAGAACAGTCTCTGTGGAACATGGTTCACCAACACTTGCTGCTTTGCACCTGTACGATGACAAATAAATCCCTCTCAATTTACACTCAGGAAAGACAGAAACAGAATGAAACGGTCACAAAAACAGTTGTTTTTTGTTACAAACCTTTTATTAAGATATTCAGATTTTTTTTTTCAGTCTGTTTTCTTTTGTTTTTCTTTACAGTAGTTAATGTGCAATTATCTTTATTACCGGGTCACAGTTAGGATTTCACAAAGTTATTGGCACTTGGAACACATGGGGGAACACTGGCATGTACATGGGCAGGGATGTGTGGAGGGACCGGGAGGGAGGGGGGGCTGGGGGGTCAACCACTTGAACCCTCTAGTCTCAGAGAAACCGCCCTGAGTTTTACAACTGCACTCTGCCCCGCTTTTTTCCGTCCACACCAAATGTCTTCGGCAGAAAATAACCGATCTACATGCTCAAACACATCTAGAGCTTCTGAGATCAGCTATTTTGGGCGAACGTTCCCCCCAGAATAGGCATGCTGGGGTTCAAGTGGTTGGTGGGGGGGTCAAGGGGGAAACACAGCAGGGTTTGGGAGGGGTGGATAGTTTCTTTGACATCAGTAGACACTACTGCATTGGGGCGGGTGGAGGGGGAGGGGGGGGGGATTCTTTCCAAAAGCTGTGTTTCTGTTCTTTTTTTTAAATTCTTTCCGTTTTTCTGGGATATGAAGAATAATAATCATAAGAATAATACCTCATGCTGCGAGTGCACATCTAACAATCAAACTTCGATAGTGCTTCTATGTAATAATGTACAGTTTATATATTTATATATTTATAGTGGGGGGGGGAAACAATTGTTCTGCAGAGTATCTTTTTACCCTACGACACCAGAGACAAGAGAGAGAGAAAAAAATAAAGTATAGTCATTCACGGTTGCTATGGTAAATATGTAAGCCCCGCCCCTCCTTATATGATTTCTGAGGTAAAAGTGTCTTTGACATTGACTCTCGTCTTCCGTCCTTTTTGCTAAATACCCTGCAGTATACATACACTGTTTGGAGCGAAACTCTGCTGAGCTCGTCCATTTTTTGTTCCTGAAGAAAAAATGGTACCTGCTTAAAAAACATCAGCCACACCAGCCTAAAAGCCCTTCTTAAACCAAACTAGCCACCGACGACAGCAGGTATGCGTGGGGTTAGGGTCTGCTATGGCTGACAGCTCCCGAGGTAACTGGTAACGTTTCCGAAACTGCATCAGTGACACACACACCGGGGTGCAAGCGCCGGCCACAGGGGGGCGAGTGAGTGGGCGCCAGTCAGCCCTAGTGTGCGTTTATCTCAGAGGTTTTGCGTGTGTTCATGTTAATGTGGTGTAAGTAAGAGTGTGTGTGTGTGTGTGTTTTTTTGTTTTGTCTCTGGTGCGTGGGGCCCTTTGAAAAGAGCTGAGGACTGAGGAGTACTAGAAGTAAATGTTTCTGGATAGAAAGACTACGTACAAGGCTTGCTTGCCTTTCAGTGGCATGCACAGAACGCACACAATACCGGAGCGCGGGGAAATAAAAAATAAAAACACGTGGAGTTAAAAGTTTAGGCCGCAGCGCAGAAGTCAACGATGACCCCGGCAAGGTGACGGAGGAGGGCAAGGTGGAGGGGGGGGTTGGGGTTGTCTGAGATAAGACTAGAGAGGAGAGGAAAGCTGAGCTGATGCAGAGTGATAGCTTATATACGATAAAGATAAGACACGCTTTCTCCAGGTGACTGTGAATATTACACACATCCCACCTCTCAGCTTGCATCCTCTGTTCTCGAGTACACTGTAAAATCCTCAGTGTTCATTTAATACAAAGAGTGTAAAAAAACATTAAAACACGACCCTTTTTTTTTACATTCTCAAGCGTTAAATCAACACTATGGACTACTTTAAATACATGGATGTTAATCGCTGATATCCATCCTCATTTTTCAACAGGGTTCCTGTTCATTTTCAACCATTGAAATCGGTTTTGATCTCTCCAGACTTTTGACTATCTGGACTTGACTTTGTTCAGCACACAGCTAACGATATTCTCTTCAATACGTGAGTCAACCGAGCAACCACCGGTTCCCAACCTTTTCTGAATCAGCAGGGCCCCATTTGGAAAATCTATAAAAAGTGTTGTGTGTGTGCATTTTTCAGGGAATGTTCATTTAAATGATTAATCATTCAATTGTTTTCCGACTTGGTATCACTATGAAAACAAAAGGTTTTAAAGAAACTCTTTTCTTTCATTATGTTATTAATAAAGTCTTATTGTTTTGCCAATTATTTGGAAGCCCACGCCTACAGGTTGAGAATTGCGGTTCTACGGTAACAGATCACGTCAAATCACGTGTGGAACTGAACATGCTTTTTGTATCAAAAAGGGTTGCCTGTCTCGGGAACCCCGTTTGAACGGACTTATCCTTCCCTTTACCCCCCTCCCTCCCCTCCCCCACCTTAAGACCAACCTCCCCATGCAGAAGTGTTTGTACAGTCTCCACTCCCAGTTCCTGCCTGGGGGGGGAAAGGGGGAGGGGCACATCAACAGTTTACAATAAAATAACTTTTTTTTCTTTTTTTCAAATGCCAAAGTGTGTGAGCAAATAAAAACACAAAATAAAAGAGGAATAGTACAAAAAAATATTAAAAACAAAAACAAACAAAAATAATTAAAACTACAAAAAAGAACCCTCACATTTTGAACTCCGTTCCCCAAGACCCCCCCCCCCCCCCCCCCCCCCCCCCCTCAATCCCACTGTTGACACCGGGCGTCCAAAAAAAATCCGCAGACAGGAAGTGACCCAGGGAGTGTGCTCAGAAAGGTGCAGAGGCTCTGGCTCGTGGCGTCTCAGCGTGGGACTGGCGCGAGCACTCACCCAAAGGTGCTTTTTGTTTCGTTTAGAAAGATTATTCCACCCTCCCTCGTTGTCACTTCCCCTGCCTGTGGGAATGGCCGCCGAAACGGTGGTCGACAGCGAGACCGGCAGACAGACAGACGGATGGATGGAAGAGGCAAAGCACAGAACCACTGCAGTGCCCTCTCTTTAGTTTAGGAAGTTTCAGTCAGTATTTTCAATCAACTGACAGGCTTTTATTTGGCGTTTAGATGCCAGCCTTTGCTGCTGGCAATGTATGGATTATTTAGTCTCGTGTCAGATGGGTAAAATCAGGAGCAGTGCCCTCTTTCGGCCTGATCCTAAGGTGCTTGGATGAATACAGTGATCAGGACTCAGAATTTACAATCTTTAGACCGTCTGAGATCACTGCTTCTTCTTGGTCTTTTTGTGCCCTCTGTTGGCCATGTGCAGTTACTGCAGCTGCAGAGTGGGTGCGCCCGCCGCCCTCCTCTTGCACAAGCTGCAGTAGCTTAATTTCGCCACCAGATGGCGACCCACCAGTCACATCAGTGACCCATGCAGTCAAACCCTCCAGTAGCTTATTCTGTATGGAAAAGCTGGCGTGGAAAAAGCCAGGTCAAGTAAACTTCTAACTCTTTGTGTTGATTTCCAATGGAAGATGATGAGTAAAAGCCTAGGTAAAAAAAAAAAAAGTCTTCACAAGACAGCGTACACTCGTACAGTCACACTTTGCCTGGTAAGAATGTTTTGGACAGACATTCAGGCATATAATAATAATATAGCCTTAAATGAAGTGAGCCTGACAGTGTTCTTCCTCTTGCCTGGACATTCCATGTCATCTGTCTGAGTCCCCCCCCCCCCCCCACACACACACCTTAACAGTACAGTAATCCACACTCTGGTCCAGCAACAGAACTGCTCCCCCACCCCATCCCCCAGCACCTTCATCCATACACAATCACAATGCAAAAATATGTGGTTCTCTTTCTCTTTCTCTAAACTAGTTTACAGCTCCTGGTTTCTCCATTTTCTGGTTTCTTCTACGTTTGTTTTTCTCTTTTTTTTGGTCCTTTTTTCTTTTTTTATACATAACTTGGCAACTCTTAATGTTAAACATGTTGAATTATTAGTAGCATCTCTTTTAAAAAATAACTTTCAACAACTACAGTACATTAGTTCAATTGTAGAAAAAAATAATACAAAATAAAACAAAAGCCCACCAGCAACAGAAAAAAAGGACATGATTAAGTAACAAAAACAAAGTCTGTAGATATGCGTTTTCTGAAATGTCTACAAAGCTCTTACTAGAAGCATCGTCTAGCTCGTATCGTTTAAAAAAAATAAAAATAAAAACTCCTTCTCTGACTCTCCCAATCCTCCCACAGCCTTAAGTCATAAAACTTACATACTCAAATTGTTGCACATCCTCTCTCACAGTTCAGTAGCACTGTGCTTTTCTGGTCTTTACCGTCACTCACAATTTAAAAGAGAGGAAAAAAGATGGGGAAGAGGTCTTAAACACTATCAACAATTTCAGAAACGTTTCACAAGTTTTCCTAAAATAGTAAAAGAATAACAGAACTACAAGCTAAGCTCACAATGTGCCGTGATGCCGTGCCGTGATGCCAAAAAATTGTGAGTTTGTATTTTCGCAAATTTGTCATGCGATGATACCGTCTGTAGGGCTAACTAAAGTGGTTAAAGAATGGTTTGTTGTTTGGCAGAGTAGCCTCCAGCGTTCCAACACTTATCCAGCCAACGAATGCACCCGGGGAGAACAGGCCTAGAGCAGAAAAGCTAGACTGGGGAGTGGGGACGTAACCTTTCAAGTCTGAAACAAGCGTACCGTTTCTGGACTCTAATCTTTTTTTCGGCTATAAAGCGATAAACATGTCAGTCGGCTTTGTTATTTAAAGAAATCAACAGAGCGGTTTTGGGAAGCCAAATGAAGAAGAAGCATGTGAGGATTCTATAGCATGGCTACAAAACTCCCTCCAGTCGATACCTCCTTCCTCGGCAAGCTTACATAAACAAACAAGCCTCATATTTATCTGGATGGCAGAGGTCCAGGGAGAGGTCCCCGCCTGTCCTGTCATTTATTTTCTCCCCCCCCACGCTGCCTCCTCCTCTCTGCCTCTTTGTCTGGATTGCGGCTTCGCTCATGTGACAACAGTGCCGCAATGCCTCATCTGTCCTGGGAGATTCTTAACAAGCAGGTCTCTCCTCTTTGGAAAGGAGAGGAGAGGAGAACAGCCCCCTCCCCCTCCCGTCTCCTCTCCTTCCCTCCATCGTTAACCCCCACCACCCCACACACCAAAGTCCTAGCATAGAATTACAATTTCATATATATAAATAAAAAGAGAATATAATTAGATTTTTTTAAAGTTGGTTCAAGAAAACAGCCTCCATCCACATTCAAGTTGTGATTGGCGGACAGTTACGATTTCTGATCAATCAGCGGCAGCAGGCCCGGGTTGGGGGTGGTATAGAAATAGTTAGATTGGAACGTTATCATAATCAATCATAATCATCAATCAGCATTATTATCCTCATCTATGATCGTCTGTATCTGATTATTTAAAAAAGGTGCAGAACACACTGGCAGAGCATCGTCTCCCTGGGGTGTGGACTGCACGCAATCCATCGCTTTCCCCCTCTCTCACACACACACACACACACACACACACACACACACACACACACACACACACACACACACACACACACACACACACACACACACACACACACACACACACACACACACACACACACACACACACACACACACACACACACACACACACGCATTCTCATGAGGCACAATCACAGATGTGCGTTGTGATATGCATGCATGCATGGTTGCATACTGACATACTAACACACACACACCATCTGTTGTTTAGCACAGTAACCACACTGTCATAAACACACACCAAAATGTAGGCGCACAATAACACTCTCACCCACACACACACACACACACACACACACACACACCCAGGACTTCACTTTCACAAGGTCGGGGAATGGGGCAGACGCTCCGCAGAGATTTGGGACCTAAAGGAAAAACGGAGGAGTCAATACCCGCCCAAAACAGCGAGGCTGCCTAACAATGAGATCGAATGGCATTTTGATGGGGTTTGTTTAGTGAAGGCGTGACTGCGTGATGATGACTGTCTGGACACTGTCTACCTCTCAGCCAGCAAGCTCTGTGTGTGTGTGTGATAGAGAGACCCCCACCCACCCACACACACACACACAGAAGTGAGAAAGATAAATAGTTTTATATTTAAAGTACTTTCACCCTGGTGTCCTTATTCTGGGCACGTCATTATAGGTGGAAGTATTCCAAAGTGTTCCTAAAATAGCCCGTCATCATCGCGACACGTGGCCATCGAGCTTGTCGACCGGCTTCCCCCCCCCCGAATATCCAATTTATAAAATAGGGCTTTAGAGTGGTTAAAGTGAGGAGAATGAAAAATGGGGGGGGGGTTAGACAGAGTGAAACAAGAGAGACATGCAGGGGGAAGAGATTTCCATTCTTCCCGTGTCCCATTCAAGGGGTCTTTGGAGCGTGATGGTTGCCACAGTATACACGCGTTGTGCTCGCCTTAAACATTTGTGGACGACATGCGAGGAAGAAGAAATGATTGAAGCACTTTTTAATGCTCTGTAACTGACTCGTGATCGCTCGATTCTGCGGTATAAATGTACAGGCACACATGTACAGTGCGTGTACAGTACGTGTACAGTACGTGCATGTGTGCCATGTTTGCGTATATGCTACTAAAATGGTAGCACTCTCTATAGCCCCGCCGTGGTTTAACTACGCAATATGGCTGTCGATTGAAAGCGCATATGCATGCAGTTTTGATATGCCACAGATGTACGGGGCTGCATACAATGGATATGTGACTCTGCAGATGACTGTGTGTGCGTGCGCACGCAAGCGTGTGTGTGTGGTACGTCTCTCTCTCTCTCTCTCTCTCTCTCAGAGGCAGACAAAACAAACAAACATCCACCCACATACCACCCACTCATACGCACACTGATTGAAATACACACACACATGCATGTCGCATGCACATGCGCATACACTCACACGTAAACACACGCACACACACACACACACACACACACACACACACACACACACACACACACACACACACACACACACACACACACACACACACACACACACACACACACACACACACACACACACACACACACACACACACACACACACACACACACACACACACACACACACACACACACTAGCTGTGCAGAGATGAACACTGAAACACCCACACACAGCGACAGGCATGCGCAGTTGGCTTGTTGAAGCCAGACACACACACGTATACAGCACATACATCCAGACGCAGAGTCAGCCTGGCATAGACATGCGCATTACACACACACACACACACACACACACACACACACACAGTCTCTCTCTCCCTCTTGTGCTCCCATCAAAAGCTCTTCATGTGAGGAAGCAAACACTAACACGCATGACTCCATAAATGGCAATGGAGGGAACATCGGAGGGTGGTGGTGGGGGGGGCATTATACATACCACACGCACACATGTGCACGTTTATATATGCCTGCACATACACACACACCCACCCACACACACACACCAATGAAGCAGAGACACACCAGCACGCATGCATGCATGCATTCACACCGAATCATCCAAGCATCCCGTCCACACCCCTACCCCTCCTCCCTCCCTCCTTCCCTAGCTCTCTCTCTCTCTCTCGCTTGTTCTCCCCTCCTCCCCGAGGAGACTGTAACTGTCCCCTCTCTCTCTCTCTCTCTCTCTCTCGTTCAGGCAGACTCTAAGCTCTTTTCTCTTTTAAGGCGGCAGTTTTTAAACAACGCGTAAAAAAACAAACATTTCAACAATATGTGCAAATTTCTCCTCCTTGCTTCGCCTCTCCCTCTTCCACTCTCTCCCTCGCTCTACTGCGTCCTTCTCTCTCTCTCTCTCTCTCTCTCTCTCTCTCTCTCCCCTCAGTGACGAACCGTTGTTGTACCACATATGGGCAGCTAAAGCCAGCCGGGTTCTCAAAGTGGGGGTCCGGGGACAACCCCAGGGGTCTTTGAGGGGATTCCAGAGGGGGTCCCCCCCGGCTATGGTTGGTCGGTGGTCTCTAAATGAATACCAAACTGGAGGTTCGTGAAATTAAAAAGTGTGAGCTAAGCCGACGCAGGGTGTGTGTGAGGAAGGAGGGGGGGTCAACTAAGGAGAGAAACACATTCTCTAGTCTGCCTAATCTATACTGTAGGTGCTTTCTGGATCAGCACTCTTTGACCCTTTTGATATAATTAATAAAAGCCCCCCCCAAAAAAGCCTTGATATATAAATACACGTGTAAAGAAAAAAGGAGGAAAAAAAATGCATTTACGTAAACAAATTTGCCTTCTCTTGAAACCATGACCCCAATAAGGCAACAATTTTAATAACACTGGTGTTAAAAAAGAAATAATAGAGAAAAGAACAAGCTAAAAAAAAACTCAGATAATCGTCTAGAAAACATCTTGATGGCTTTCTCTTTTGGTTAATTGCCGGGGAGAGTTCCAAACAATAATTCCACATCTGTGCTATGCTTGCTCCTGTGTTTAGCTTAAGAGATCCAGAGAGGGGTTTATGACTGTGACTGCCCCCCCCCCCCACAATCACCTGTGTGTGTGTGTGTGTGTGTGTGTGTGTGTGTGTGTGTGTGTGTGAGTGTGTGTGCAAACACATGTGTGTGACATTCTGTCCTAAACACACAGGCATCTGGCAATCCAAGCATCAATAAACCTACAGTGACACTGAGCAGACACACACACACACACACACACACACACACACACACACACACACACACACACACACACACACACACACACACACACACACACACACACACTTTATTGGGGCAGGGGTGAGCTGCTATACTCTGGCCTCTTTTGGTTCAGAGCATCATGGATCAGGAGTTAAGCTATAGATATGGAGTCAGGAAATGGCTGGTTTTCTTTGAGTTCATCCATTTTATTAAATTTAGACTTTATTGGATTTACTTCTTTTTTTTAATTCTATGCTTGTATATATATTTTGTATCATTCTTGTGTCTGTGTAATAAAGGGTAGATTTCTACTCATCATTTAAAATATTTAGATCTTTCGGTAAATAATGTATTCATTTTTAAGACCATAATGTGTGTGCTTTTTTTCGGCATTGCAAGGCTATTTAATCTGGGCCACAAATGATCGCTGTGAGCCGATCTATCAGCTCACAGCGTGTCGCGGACGCGGCGTGTTGTGAGCTTGTAGATCTGGTTATGTCTAGCATGCGACGCCATCATAGAACTAAGCATGAATCATGCTTGAACCTCTCGTCACAGCCCCGCCCTCACACATGCTGGACGACGTAAACAAAAACTATTCTAGTACAAATTTCCAGACTTGTCGTCAGAGTTCAAGTTTCTCAGCTGGACTTTGGCCATTTTTTAAAACAACGTATGCCCATCACAGCCGTTTGTAACAGTCATATATTAAGACGGCGGGTCTTTGTTTAGTCGCATTAATTAGGGGGGGGGGGGGGGGGGGGACAGAACCACAAAATGTCTCTCTCTAGATGTATCCCTTGTGCATGGCTTCCCATAGCATCCACCCACACATAAGCACATAAGCACCAAACAGACATCGAAGGCCCCTCTGCAACGACTCGTTAGTTCACAGTGTTTTCAGCTGCATTGTGGGAAGGCGGTGGTGTCACGGGGGTGTTCACACTCCAGCCATTTAGGGTGAGACAAAATCACTCCACTGACTGCACGACTGATACAATATCCATTTGTAATATGTTCTGGTCCCCTTTCTGAAAGGCATGCCTTCGATATAGACCGAGCACTTCGCCAAGGCTCGTCACGGCCTGGTTACTGTAGTGTGGCCCCATTTGCTGCACATTTAGTCTGCTTGTGCTTGCGTGTGTGTGTGTGTGCCTGACTGCGTGTATACGTTGACGGATGAATAATCTGGCCAAGCGTGTGTGTGTGTGTGTCTGTGACAATAATACATCGCCTGGCCTAGCTCTCCCCATTCTCTTTTTCTGCCGCAGCACACGTGATGACTTGTACACGCAAGCCATTAGACCCTCCATCCACACACAGATACGAACACATGCACTGCTGTGATCCATGCCTTGCACCAACAGGTGAATTAAGCACCTTTATCCATGCCAGGCAAGCACACATCCAACATACAGATCCTTTTGACGGTGCTTCTGCTTCTCCTGGATATGGCAAAGAATATATATTCTCAGGGATATAAATGCACACATGTGCGCAGCAAAAAAACGTTAATGTTTTTTTTGTAATGCCAAACTAACAGGCAGAAACATATTTGGAATTTTGTAACTCCTTCAGGTTATAAAAAAAGGGTGATGGATATCAATTGGATTTCAGCACTGTCTTTTTTTCCCTCTCATTTCCAACAACCTATTTCGCCGCTCTTCTCTTTCTGAAACGAAGCGTGATTCGATTGTACTCATACCGCATATAATGATAACAGTGCATTTATCAGCAAACACCACACATCCCTTGCTACCTCTGACAATCATTGGTAACAGTCCCTCTCACGCGGAAGCCGTGGCAAATCAAACACACAACAAAACAAACTCATGGGGGGGGAGAAGCATACAAAGAACACATACTGTCCTTTTTGAAAGACTCAAATGTGTTTGGGGGGAGGGGGAAGGGGATATAAATGAAAAAAAAGGCGCTCAGCAGGGCAGGGAACAATCTATTTTCAACATCTAAATCACAGTGGCTGATACATCCACTCCGATGGCCAGTTTTACCATCAAAAAACAGTGGTGGGTCACCTAGTTGGTTGCCACCCTGATGGGGTACAAAAAATGGGGAGTGGCGATTTAGAAACCGTGCAAATATACATCATTTATTATACATCAATATTACATAATTCCAACCCTTTCCTCGACCCCCCCTCTCTCTGCTCCCCCGCGACGACGACAGCCTTCGACGGGGCTGACTGAATGACTTCCAGCGTCTTGGTAAAACCCACTCCATACAATCTGACGTCTGTTGACTCTCATACGCTGCGGTCCAGACACTTCAGCACGCATACATTCAATATCAAAACGACAGTGTTATCGGACTTTTTTGGGGGGGGGGGGGGGGGGCAAAAACCCGTTTTCCACAAAATGTTAAAACCCCCCCGAACTTACCCCCACCCTCATCCCATCCCATCCCCCCAAGGGAATGTGTGTGACTCCAAATAGAAGGAAAAAAAAGGGCCTCAAGCGATGTAAACACAAATAAACTTTGACACGAGGAGTCTAAAAAAAAAAAGAAAAGGTGAGAGGAGAGGAGAGCAGGGGCAGACGACATCATCATCATCATGACCGTCGACCCGCCCTCTTTTCCCTCGTCCTCTCTGTCCAGCCGTCTCTCTCCCCGTTCCTTTCAGGTAGAGAGAGAGAAACGGATGGACGAACAAAGGAATAAAAATAGGCAAATGAAACTTAAGCAAAAGGAGGAAAGTTTAAGTGAAACAAAGCGGGGGGGGGGGGGGGGGGGGGGGGAAACGTTCCCCACACACATGATTGTTACGGGGAGGAGTGACGACCCAACGATGTGGACATGAGGCCACTCAACGTTCTCTCTATGTCCCCTCGCCCACCCACCCATCGCACCATCCCACCCTCCCTCCCCCACCCACCTCTGTCTGTCCTTCCTTCCTTCCATCCACCTGTCCGTCATCCAACTCACTCAAAACAAAGTGCTGCCGTCTCCTCCCGCCACCTGGAGGCCGACGTCCTGTGGCGTCGTGGCGCCGCCTCCCGCAGCCGCCACCACCTCGCTGTTGGCGGCCGCCGCCGCCGCGGCCTCCAGGGTGGCGGGGTCGAAGGCGTGCTCCGCCCCCAGGGCGTCGGCCTCCATCTTCACGCTGTCGGCGAGGAAGGCGGAGTAGGCGTCGCCCTCGGCCATCAGCAGCTTCAGCTTGGGGATCCAGCTTTTGCGGACGACGCGCCGCGCGTTCGTGCACATGTCCGCCGCAATGGCGTTCATCTCGCTCTCCTTGAAGCTGGGCGCAAAGTTCTGGCAGTAGACTGGAGAGAGACGACGAGAGAGACAGGAGGGAGAGAGAGAGAGAGAGAGAGAGAGAGAGGGAGAGAGAGGGAGAGATGTTGAGCACTTTGTTTGAAGCTTGAAGAGCACAAACCGGGAAAACAAAGTTTCTAAAAATATATATATATAATTATATATATAAACTCTCAGGGTTTAGAACAGTGGTGGAACATGTACTAAAATGTGTACCGTACTTAACCCATTTTGACCCGGTTTTTCAATAGCTAAATTATAACACCAAAAGGGGTTCCCGCCCCAAATGGGTTAAGTAAAAGTATCAATACTGTAATATATGTCTGAAATTCAACATTTACTTCAGTAAAAGTACCAAGGTATCGCTAAAGATTATACTTAAAGTACCAAAAGTAGAAAGTACTCATTATGCAGAAAGTCCCAATTCACAAGTTTCCAAACAACAATCTCACATGGCTGAAATGTATACAGGGCTTAAAGCTGCTATAAGCAATAATATGTCAAAATATTAATGACCTTTTCATTTTTTTGGTATTCAGACAGCCAGCAATGGGCAGAACGCTCCCCCCAAAAATGTAGTCTCTGTGACACATCTAGGGGCCGATATCTGCATTCAAAGATGTTCCTAGAAGCTTTGTCATTGGTCGAAAAAAACCCGGTCGCAGAGACTAACCAATCAGGAAGCAGACAGGCAAATCGACCAATGACAAAGCTTCTAGGAAAATCTTTGAATGCAGATTGTGGCCCCTAGATGTGTCACAGAGTTTAAAAAAATAAAAAGGTCATTAAAATGTTGACAAATTATTGCGTATAGCAGCTTTAAGTGGGTGATGCATGTTTAGTAATAATAATCCAAATCTACAAAGTAACTAGTAGCTAAAGTTTTCAAATAAATGTAGTGCAGTAAAAGTACAATATTTGTACTAGAGATGTAGTGAAGTATAGTAGATTACTTCTACTGGAGTAGAAGTTGGAAATTCGATAGACTTGTACAAGTACAAATACCTCAAACTTGTACTACTAGTACTAACTTTACTTACAAAAATAGCAGATATGCAAGTTCACAACACGTCACTATTTTAACACTTTTGAAAAATCTTGAAAGCGTCTGAAAGAATGGGGGTCCGACCGTGGCCAAATACAAATCATTTCGGGGGTCTTCCTTGGCACAAAAAAAAACGTTTGAGAACCACTGATTTAGAAAGCAATCGTAAAACCGGCCTCAGGTCTTAATGGGTTAAGCGTCGTTTGCACTACTTGGACGTAAATGAGATTAATTTTTAGAAAATTGTCAGAATAATGTCAAATCTGGGAATACATTTCTTACCAAGATATTTCTTCACCAAAAAAAGGTGTCTACTAACATATCCCACATTGGTTTCTATTCAGCCACCCTAGGGGATTTTGTTTTTTACAGCTGCTGAAAGTTAGGGTACCATTAAAAACCAATATAACTGTTATGTATGTATGTAATATATGCATATCTTGTGTCCATATTTGTATATTATTTTTTGTATATATTTTTTTGGTTCAATGTAGGTAATGGGTATATGTGTATAACTGTGTCCTTTGTTCCACAACGTGTCTGAGCTGAGCCGTCTGTTTTTGTTTGTTTGTTTTGTTTGTTTTTTCCTGTCTTGTCTTTGTCATCGTCATAAAATAAATAAATACAAATATTATTGGGGAAAAAAAATCAATATAAGGCAAAATGTTTTAAATGTCATTATGCTTTAAGTAGCATGCGATGTGTCAAACTAGGGTTTCTTCATCATGATTCTGAATCCATTCCAAGCATTCGTTTTACACTCCTTGGGCTAAAAGACGGCCACGTGGGACTCACACTTCACTGAATGCAGCACTCTGTTGTCCAAGGGTTTGCGACTGGGGTCGTTGGTGGAAGAGCGGATCCCTGTTCCGCAGCTGTTGGCCAGAGTGCTCCTGAGAGAGAGAGAGAGAGAGAGACATAACACATATTTACAGTGTTAAATATACAGGACAGTTTACAGCCTTGTAGGATTATCAGAGACCCTAAGCACTCCAGTCATGCCAACATCTAGCAGCCGGTTTTGCATCGGCAAGGCCTAATGCCCGATGGGTTTAGTTCCTAAAAAGCTACCCAGGCAAGGTGGTTTATAAATGATTGATAGTAATACTACGGGCCTGATGCACTCGCACGCACACACACACACACACACACACACACACACACACACACACACACACACACACACACACACACACACACACACACACACACACACACACACACACACACACACACACACACACACACACACACACACACACACACACACACACACACACACACACACACACACACACACACACACACACCTCTCTTAGGTGTGCTAGGATGAATGTACTACTGCTATTCACCCTACTCGTTTATTAAATTATTTCCTTTGTTATAATTGCTGCTGCCATTAATCTACAATGTTAAGGAACCGAAATTATTGCTCTCAAGCAGAAGCCTTGCCTCTTCCTACTTAATCTTTTTTCCCCCATTCATTGTGTTAAATCGTTTATCTTAGGATCAAAGGCTGGAATTAATTTGTATATCTTTCCAGTCATGTGTGTTCGGCTGACTAGCATGTACTGGTCCACTTTTACATCTCCTTAAGAGGGACATTGTGTGGGGGTTAGGGAAGGGGCGTCTTGTGACTTGAGGGTGTTATTCATTCATGGTCTTATACGTATGGCCCAACAATATGAATATTGTACACTCGAGACGAGACAACACTTAATTCTGACCTGGCAATAATGGGTGACATAAATTGAGATAATTACAGCTTGTGGCGATAACATAAGGCTCCCCCATTTGTATAAATATGGTCTGATCTCTCTTCCAACTCAAGGGAGAACTAACTACGTGACCACTGCCCTCAGTGCCCTGAGCCTGACACAAGTACTCATACAATAAGCTTTTAACACACATATTTTATGTTTCTCTTGGTGTACAGTAGTTTGGTCAGTCGTGGGCTGTTTTTAAATGTGCTTTATAAATACAATTGACTTGACTATAGGCCTGTTGTTATGTGTGGGGAGGGAGTGGAGCAGGTTAGTGACTTTAAATATCTGGGAGCAACTATAGACAACAAACCTTTAGGACCTATGCAGAAAACATTTATCAAAACGCAAGGCAGCGTCTCTATCTTCTCAGGAAAGTTTAAATGCTAGTAAACACACCCTGACCATGGTCTATAGGTCACTCACTGAGAGTGTTCTCACTGGTATGGGAATCTCTCGGTCAGATATGGAAACAAGCTCACCCAGGTAGTCAAACGGGCTAGTAAGATCATTGGAGACAAACTTCTGGACATATACTGGACAACCACTCCATAACCAAAAGTGCAATTCAGATATTACAATGACTAGCCACCCTCTTAACACTTCATTTGATCACTTACCATCAGGCAGAAGGCTAATGCTGCATTAACATGGATGCCAAGATTCAGTCTACCATTTATTTCCAATGGAACCCAGCGACAAAGATACCAAACCAAACATGTGTAGCTGCTACAAAAGTTGAGCTGATTTCAACTTCAGCTACAAAGATACAAAGCTAAATGAAATCTCACAACTGAAAAATGTTGCATATTAGTAAGCGTGAGTGCCCTAATATGCAATTTGTGAAACAGCGTGAAATGAGTCGCCACACACGCGCCGTGTGTCCTACACTCTCAACACAATATGTGAAATAATGACGTTTTGGCAGTCCTTACAGCTAATCAGTTGAATAAATTGGAGATTGAGGCATTAACGATTGCGGTTATGAAATATCTGAGATTCTGGAAGACTGAAACAACTAATAACAGAAAATAGGCTATCTACAAGCTTACTGCAACGTGCTGTAAGTAATCTTGTAGATAGCCTATTTTTAGTGCAGGAGGAATCCAAATGACTGAAGTCAGCCGTGGTGACTGAGAACTTTAACCCATTTAGGCCCTGAAAAAAAACGTTCGCTCTGAAAGAATACATATTCAAAGATTTGTGCCGCATTTTTACGATTAAAAAAAAATAGCAGACCTAGATCTGCTATTTTTCAATAGCTAAAGTATAACATAATGCTTAGTTAAAACACCAAAAGGGGTTCCCGTCTAGAATGGGTTAAGGCTCATACATAGTCTGGATTTTCAGTGGTTAGGTGACCACCGAACTACAACATGACGTCACGAGCCGCAGTGAAGAGCAAACCACCGCCACCGCTGCAGCCCTTCTCTCTGTTTTTACTCACCACCGCTCAACGTTATTTCAGCTCCGGTGGTCAGCTCACCACCGGAGCGGTGGTCACCTCACCACCGAAAATCCAGACTATGAATAGGCCTTTAATCCATGATTACCCTCCCCTCCCAATTCACCTCTCTCGGGCCTCACCTGTCGAAGAAGGCGGCCAGCAGGCGTCTGAGCAGCACCTTGTGGCGCGTGCCGGCACTGACGTGGCAGTTCATGAGCTGCGCGCGGCTGATGAACACGCAGGTGCCCGTCACCAGCTCAAGCTTCTCGGCCGGGTCGCCCTCCTCGTACAGCTTGGGGTGGCAGCGGTTGCCTATCTGGCTGATGAGCTCGGCAGGCAGCGACGCCAGCTCCTGCCGCGAGCCGCCGCGGCCGCCCCGGCCCCGGCCCCCGCCGCCGCCTCCGCCGCCCGACTCTGCCGCCAGGTCCGGCAGGGACTCCACGCGTTCCCCCGCCACTGGAAGGTGAGGGAGAGAGAGAGAGGATTGGCATTAACACGGAAAGGAAAGGTACTATGTTTACCCAGGGTAACTGGACTAAGCTCAAGAACTTGTTTACAGCCAGGCCCTGCTCATAGAACATTTCATGGTAGGGGTTCAATGCCTTGTCCAAGGGCACTTCAGCGGTGGTAATTTGAACGTGCCGGTCCGGGGATACGAACTAGCGACCTTCCGATATCAAGACCGCTCCGCAAACCTTTTGGCCACCGCTGCCACACACACAGTGGGATGCGTTCTGAGGGGATACAATACCCCTTGGTATGCTATGTAGGGGCTGCGGGTATAAGCTTGTGGATTCAAGTTCAATGCTATGTGCAGGGTTTCTGCAGGTTTAGGTAAGTAATATTTAAGACTTTTTAATTCCGCTCAGAATGCAATTAAACCACTTGTTATTCTGTGGGGGGAGGGGGGGTTAAAATAGCTGATCTGCGAGGCGTTATTTAGTGTAGAAATAATAAATTCACAAAAATAACATAGCTGTTGATTGTGGCTTTGGGCCTTATTTTTTCTTTTTTTAGAAATGAATTTATTACCTTTTAATTAGTTTTTAAGGATCTGCCGAAGTGCCCAAATACAGGGTTGCCTTTCTTTCTTTTTTTTTTACCTTTATTTACTCAGAGGAGGTTGGCTGAGCGCGAGTGCTCTTTTTGAGCAACGCCCTGCTCCACATTCACACAAACACAAACATTGAAATCTGGGAACTACTGCCCAGTACAACCACAGTCATACTGCGCAGCTCCCCTTGAGCAGTTTGAGGGTTCAGAGTCTTGCTCCAGGGTACTTCAGCGGTGTTGGGGGATCAAACCGGGAACGCATTCCTCTAAACCTTTAGCATGGAAAAAAGCTAAATAAAATCTCAAGACTGAATTTCTTTGTAGTCCCAATATGCGACTTGTGTAAACGGTTAACGGAGACCCCCACACGAGTGCCGTTTCCTAAACAGTCGACAGAATAATGTGTACAATTATGATATTTGACCTGCTGTTCTACACACTGCCAACAAGGTGAAAAAATAGGATTTGAGCTTTAGCCGTTGCTTTCATTAAATATGCGAGACCATTGGGTTGGAAGACAACATTGCTGTAGATAGGCCACTTTTGCTGCGCAACATGCTAACATTGAAGACATGCTGGCTTCTACGGCAGTGGTTCCCTAACGTTTTAGAGCAAGACCCAAAAAAGAAATTCAACGTTTGCCCGGGAACCAAATTTGTATAAAATAGCACATCTAGAAGCTCACAACGTGTCGCATACAATATCCCTAAGCCTAACATACAAGTAAAACTTTTAAGAAAACGTTGAGACGCAAGTATTTTGGGGTCCCCAGCCCAAAAGGTTGAAGAGCCCCTGTTCTATGTCCAAATGACTAAAATCAAGTTGTGGCGACTGAAAACTAGTGAAAATTGCAGATCTACAAGCTCATAACATGTCGCTTCGCGTCACGTTGTGGGCTTATTTTCACTACATCTTAAATATGTGTTCTAATTTATGGAATTTTAGATTTTTTTTTTAATTTCTTCATGACATTACTGGGGGGAAAAACAATGGATTTTGTTATTAACTCATGAAAGGTTTTGCTTTTTTGGGAATGTTTTGAAATAATAATTCAAAACCAAATGTAGGAAACAAAAACTAAGGGGAGACATAATGCGTTATGGCCCACAAATGGGTCCCGAGTCCGACCCACTGTTTGGGAAACAGTGCTGTACACACAGTGCTTACTGTACCTATACTGTACGTTGACCATGCTGACATCAGGGGTGGGCAACTCTGACGATGGAGAGTATATTTCCACGCTCACTCCAGGGGGCCATGCACGTTGCATATTAGTGTAGCAAAAATAGCCGATCTGCGAGCTCAAAACGCGTCGCACTGAGCTTGTAGATCGGCATTTGTTTTTGCTATATTCATCATTATTTTCATTTATTTGTTTTATTGGTTTAATTTTTTTTATTTTATTAGTTTTTTCTATTAAAGTTGTCGCAGTCCCACCCCCTTTCATGACGACGAAGTTCATTTGTCCCATAGACGTTTCAAAAAGTATTTATTTAAAGTCCTTTTAAGCCTCGCACAAAGCCAACTCTTGTTGTGACAAAAAGGGCAGGGTACAACACTTTTATAAATTCTTTAATTACTTGATCGGCCCAAAACATTGTGTTTATTGTCACGATTTGTCACAAGAGTTGGCTTTGTCCGAGGCTTAAAGGTATATTCAGTGATTTCACTTAATTCAAATATCACTTATTTTTTTGTTTTGTTGTGATAGTCCTCCCTACTAGAGTATGCTGGCCATATAAGGAGTTCCCCCCTGTCCCCAGTTAACCCTTGGGGGTCAAAAAACCGTAGGTTTCGTTTTTGACTCTCTATCCTGATTGGACGAAAGGCTGGGTCCCACAGCCAAAAACGAAACCTAAGGTTTTTTGAGTGAAATCACTGAATATACCTTTAAATGTCTAAATAAATACTTTTGCAATACTATGTCTATGTGGAAAATGAATGGGGAGATCATCGCCATCATGAAAGGGGGACGGGACTGCGACGCTCTTATAGTACACAGTGCTTACCCGCTGCCCCTACGTTGAGCATGCTGTACATGTTGTTCTTATAGTACACGGTGCTTACCCGCTGCCCCTACGTTGAGCATGCTGTACATGTTGTTCTTATAGTACACGGTGCTTACCCGCTGCCCCTACGTTGAGCATGCTGTACATGTTGCTCTTATAGTACACTGTGCTTACCCGCTGCCCCTGCGTTGAGCATGCTGTACATGTTGTTCTTATAGTACACGGTGCTTACCCGCTGCCCCTACGTTGAGCATGCTGTACATGCTGTACATGTTGTTCTTATAGTACACGGTGCTTACCCGCTGCCCTTACGTTGAGCATGCTGTACATGGTGTACATGTTGTTCTTATAGTACACGGTGCTTACCCGCTGCCCTTACGTTGAGCATGCTGTACATGGTGTACATGTTGTTCTTATAGTACACAGTGCTTACCCGCTGCCCTTACGTTGAGCATGCTGTACATGGTGTACATGTTGTTCTTATAGTACACAGTGCTTACCCGCTGCCCCTACGTTGAGCATGCTGTACATGTTGTTCTTATAGTACACGGTGCTTACCCGCTGCCCCTACGTTGAGCATGCTGTACATGGTGTACATGTTGTTCTTATAGTACACGGTGCTTACCCGCTGCCCCTACGTTGAGCATGCTGTACATGGTGTTCTTATAGTACACGGTGCTTACCCGCTGCCCCTACGTTGAGCATGCTGTACATGGTGTACATGTTGCAGATCTGCCGGTACTGCTCCTCGGCACTGTCGTCCGTCAGGTCGTCCTCCTCCTCGTCGTCGTGGTAGCTGATGGGTGAGTCGCTGGTGTACATGCTCAGCGTGCCGGGGCTCGTGCCCTCGGGCGTCCCGCCGTTGTGGCTGCTGTGGTGGTTGTTGTTGTTGTTGTTGTGGTTGTGGTTGCTGTTGGAGACGGCGCCGCCGACGGCGGTCGGCCCCCGCCCCGAGGCGTCCTGCTGAGTGGCGGCGGCGGCGGAGGAGTAGCGAGCGGCCTTCCTCATGGCTCCCCCGCCGGACCCCCCGTCGCGGTTGCCTCCATCCCATAGCCGCTTGGCCATGGGCGTGCACACCACGGAGTACGGTGAGGCCTCCGGCTGTGGAGGTCAAGAAGACGACACGGGACTGGTTAACCACATGGGCAGTGTTTTTACGTGTACTGATGATATTGAGAGGTGGCAGTGGCTCAGGGGGTAGAGTGGGGTAGAGTTAAGCCAGATTTAGACTGCAGTAACGTGAAGTCAAATCCGATTCAAATCCGATTTTTTTTCTTCTTCTCAAAGTCGCCTTGCGTCGACATATCTGCTTTGGTTACCGTGGTAACCAACCTCAATCTGACATTGCAAATAGGACCGCGTGTAGCCATTCTCTACCATTCCGTGAGGAGTTTCGTTTGTGCGGAGGTATCCCCCAAAGTGACAGGAGCGTCAAAGTCCAATAACTTTTTCATATCGCGTCAAATAAGAACTGTGTTCCAAAAATGAACGAATGATCCCGGCGGTTTGACTCATATGGATATAAAGACTGAGAAAACGCTAATGTTACAGCCGCCAAAGTATTAACATTTTCGCTAGAAACAGACTGTATCAAATATGACTGACTGTTACGATACAGAGACACCTCGCAGAGACAGTTTGTTTATTTTTGTACCGCACATGAGACCATTTTAAAATGAAACTTCTGCGACCCAGCCCAGGAGATGAGCGAGTGACGTCAGGACTTTGGTACAGATTTCACCGTCTGTCTGGCGTCTGCTCTAGTTCTGACATAATGAAGTGACATTATTCCTATAAAACAAACGTGTGTTGCACTATTGTTTTCTCTCTTTTATGTCCTCTCGCTTGTTTTCTTTCTTTTGCTCTCATTTGGTTGTTTCAGTCTCTCTCTCTTGTTTGTTTACTTAAATGAAAATACTCGCACTCTGTAATTAGGTCACGTCAGTGGCGCTCGGGTTACGCTGCAATGACATTTTGGATAGTTTGATAAGCGACTTGAGTACTCAAATCAGATTTGAAGCCACCTCTGAATGTGACTCAAGTCACATTTGGAAAAAAAAATCAGATTCCATGTGACCTGTCTGCATTTAGACTTATTTACAGTATGCAAATCGGATTTGTATCTTGAACTGATACAGATCTGATTCAGGCTACATTCAGGCTAGATTTGGCTGCCAGTGTAAATCAGGCCTCAGTGTCGAAGTGTCCTTGAGCAAGACACTGAACCCCTAATTGCTCCCGATGTGCAGTGCTCCAGATGTGCAGTATTTATTCAATCAATAAAAAAGATGCACATTTCAACGGACTTCTACTGCTACACTGTTCATATAACATTACAACAGCAGCAGCACAAATGTATGATTAATAGTATAGGTCACTAAGAAAGGTATAAAGAACAGCAATGTGGTCTTTATTGAAAAGTAAACCTCTGCTTGGTGAAACAGAAATAATCACCCCCTTAAGGACGTTTATTTAGCAGTTAATACTGCCCTCATTGACCAGCTTATTACAAAGCTACTTGGTAAAGAAATGAACAAAAAGAGTATTGATTTAAAAAAGGATTTATTTACCTGCCACTAAAGAAAATAGTAAGTTGCTATATCTTTCCTTTGGATTACTCTGATCCAGGTGCGGTTTAGAAACAATAGACCACAGAATGCCGTTATTGACCAATCACAATTGAGCCATGTAATAATACAATTCAGTAACATCTACATTTTGTGTAGACACGCCTGAAAATGTATTTGTTATGGCTTAAAGGGTTACGGTATAACAAATTATGTAACTTTAAAGTGCAATAATTACACTTACAGAAATATTGACGGAAGCACTCACCTCCCAACAAAATGGATGTAGTGCAGTGGCGTGCACAGACATTTAGAGGGGCAGGTGCTCAAGTGAAAAAAAGGGCACCTTGTGCAGCGTGTGGAACCGGCTTTTTTGGTCATAGTTTTAGTCGAAGAAATCAACACTTTGAAGCCAAGCCTTTTTCTGTCTCGCAAAAGCGAGAACTGCTCGTTCACATAGACATCCCATTGAACTGCTCGTTCACATAGACATCCCATTGAACTGCTCGTTCACATAGACATCCCATTGAACTGCTCGTTCACATAGACATCCCATTGAACTGCTCGTTCACATAGACATCCCATTGAAACTCGAAGCTAGTCTTTTGGAGTGCTGCTTTTCGGTCTGAACCGGGGCATTAGGCCTGACGCAATCATTACATAATCGCAATTACTTGAGATAATGGCAATTATTTTGCATAGTCATCGGAATCGTTTCCAGGCATCTGCATGAACGAATCCTTTGGAAATATTTCACACATTTTCAGAAAATAGCAGAAATGGTAGATCCATATAAGCTCAAAATGCATCACAACGAGAGACTATTATACCTGCTGTGGCTGTGGGGGAGTCTGTGGGGTCTGTGGAGTGGTCGCCGTCGCTTCCGTCTTCACCTTGGACACAAGGGGGAGGGGCGTCTGGCAGGAGGCCGGTCTACCCGAGCCCCCCACCCCGACTCCGGCCCCTCCTCCTCCCACTGTTTGAGTGACGGGGCTTTGGGGCTCGGAGGGAGGGGTCTCCTCGGTGTGGAGGCCCTGGGAATCACAGCTCGGAGACGAAACCTGGAGATACGGATAAATCATGTTGTGAGCTGTTGGGCGCGCAAACAAAGAATGTATGTGTGTGTATAATATCCTTGTTTCACAAATAGTGGGTTGGGACCCATTTTTGGGTTGCAGAACAATTTTTATGGGTCACGAGTACAGACCCCCTTTGCTTTTCCTACATAAAAAATTATACACACACACACAAGATTTTCCCCTCGTTTTCAGGGGGGAAACAACATTTTCCACAAGACTTCAAATAGTACGGAACGTCATCATACTTTGATGTTTGATTATGCAGCTTTAAAGATCCTAGTCTCCATCTCCTGTACTAAATCCTCAAATAGGTTAGTGTATGACTTTTGTCTCCATCCATCCTTCCACCCATGCATCATTTCACCAGTATCAACCCACTTATCAATGGGTATCAATAACAGCATTTTAACCCACTTGTTTAGTCGTTACATAGGATAGTGCTTATTAAACCTTTTGCATTACTATTTTACAGGCCATAGTGACTATGAGCATTCAAAGAAACTTCCCTAAACTGGCCAAAGTGACTATACTAACTCGCCAACCAAAGACATTTAGATATTTTTGGCTGGTCGGAGTGACTGAGTGTCTTCCTACCGTGATCCGAATCAAGCTTGAGCATCCTATGGGCTCTATGCACACAGAATAACTTTTCTTACTTCCTTCACAGGTGTTACCATTTAGTGTGCAGTCAGTGGTTCTCAAACTTACCCCTATAACTCTGGGAGTGTACAACTACAAACTACAAATACCCTTATGGGTCCATATGGTTCCCTTTGTACACTCTCAAGAGTTACAAACTAGATATGTAACGATTCACTCAACTCACGATAAGATTCGTATCACGATATTAAAAAAAATATTTTTTTTAAAGAAGAATTACAGTTTTTTTTATTTTATATAATTTATCTTCCCCCCTGAGATTTTTTATTTAACCACATTGCAAAAGAAGTAGCATTACTTTTGACAATGCAGAAACATAATTGCCTTCCTTGATGAGCATCAACGACCATCATCACCTGGGCACAGCTCACACACACTACAGTGCTCTACTATACTGAAAGTGACTATCATTTCTCTCCAAAAGCATTTGAATATGATGGAATATGACTAAAGCTCTCACATTTCACATCACACCAAGTTCTTTCCAAAGTGGCTTGTGTACAATCGACCACCACACGCCGTGCACTTGCCTTGAGGAAGAACTCTGTGCCTTTCTCCATGATCTGCTGGATCTGGAGGAAGCCTGCGGTGTACATGAGCAGGAACTGGTCTCCCACGTTCATGCTGAGGCGCCCCGTGTAGCAGAAGGCCAGGATCTGCTGGAAGCTCTGTGGCTGCACCGCTGGCGGCAGCTCCACCACCGAACTCTTCCCTCCGGCATTGAACAAGTCCCGGAAATATGAGCTGCTGGCCGCTAGTACTGCACGGTGGGCCTGGGGGGGGGGGGGGGGGGAAAGAGGGCTTGATTGAATGGCCAAAGATTAAACAACTTCATCTTTGGACTGCACATCTAGTCTTACATGGCCTTCGGTTTCCCTGGGTCATGATCACGGGACCGAATTACAGGCTTAATTGAGCAGAGGAGGAACAGTGCTTACTCGTTTCGTGGATACTTTCATAAAGAAGTGTTCAATGCACTAAAATTGAATGACGACCAAATACATCTCATTTTATTGCATAGTTAACAAAGTTGTGTATTGACGTTTCTCTATTCAAAGATAGGAGCACTCGTTAAGTTGTCTTACTGCTCCCCGAGTGCTGTACTAAACAGCGCTCACTGCTCCTACCTAGGATGCGTGGGTTAACAGTTTGAGGGCCCGGGACGGAGGTCTCCGCCTTATTATTTAATTACGTCGGATGCCCAGAACGGAGATTAATCAAAAGACGGAACATTAATCATTCCATAACCGAGCGCACCGCTCCACAGGCTGGGAGCGGCTGTTGGGCAACATTCTATGTGATTTCCGGTCGGGACATCATCCAAAGTGGTCCCCCTCCATTTTAATGGATGAGATCGAAAATCCTAAAACTCTTCATCTAAAAAAATGTTTTTGTCCAACGTTAAACACGTGTTAAAAAGGCGTTAAAGACGTTGTTTGGCAGTCTAGGACATCATAAAAAAGAAGTTAATTAAGTCCTTGGCGATGGATGGTTAAAACTCAATGTCTGCCAAGGACTTAATTAACTGCTTTTTTATCAAGGGTATTTTGGCTACATTTAGCTACTTCTAGCTACTTCCAAGATGGCGCGGAGCAACCTTGAAATGGGCTCTGAAGCTACAAATCGCTGGGCACGCTGATTTACTGGTTCCAACTACATCCGGGCATTCAAGGTGTTTTAAATGCAGAGGACAAATTACAGCATGTGCAAATATACAGTGACAAAACATACCAAATTATTATGTTAAAGAGTGACAAAACATACCAAATTATTATGTTAAAGAGTGACAAAACATACCAAATTATTATTTTAAACAAGTAGTGGTTCTTATAACATTCCAAATAAAAACTGATTTGAATGGGTATTGGCTGGTACCATTTATTATGTATGCTTATGCTGTAGAAAAAACGTATTTTATTTTGGGTTTTTTAAAAAGCAATACAAACTAAACAATCTTGACTGAATTTAAGTGATTTTCTTTGGTTAAAATAAGTGTTACATCAATCTGATAGTACTCAGTGTACTAGTGTTTGATCGGACACACAAAAAGCTTTTTCAGGTCAGATACCAATTTTATCCAATTGGAATAAAGAACTCAATCAGGATACAACTGCAATTGTAAGTGATGACACAAAGAAATAAAATGAGCGGGCAAAATTGGGACTTGAACACTACAAATGAAGATGATACATGGGTACTCTCTCCTGATTGGCTGATATTTTGTCATCTATGATCTACCTGGATATGTATTTTTCAGGAGACCCCTGTTAATACTGAATAAACACTCGCTCTCAAATTATTTGGGAGGGGTCGCCAGATTAGTTTCTATTTTTTTACTCTGTTAAATAGGTAGAAGAATTTACTTACTGCTTTAGTTTTTATTCTATAGACTATATGTATGCGAGAAGAGATAATTCACTGCTGTGTCAAAAGCAAATACAGAGCATGATGTTGCCGTGTGTGTCCCCAATCAAACTTTGCGTAAACTTTTAAGAAAATGTATGTATCAGTATAAACCGTCCCAAGAAACTCATCATTTCCAGCCGTTTTGGAGTTATATTTGGTTGCACTTATTTTGCAGGCTTTCTTACCTTTATTTGTAGTTGTTAGGTCCCCACCAAAGAGGTCCAGGTGTTATTTTGTGCAAAAGCGCATTATTGGCTATTTTCCCTACCATAAGCCCTCAATGAATTGCATCGAATTGCATTGAATTGAATGGGGCTATTGGGTGTTGTGCTAATTTGCTTATTTCCATCGCTCAAAAATCTATATTTTTTGTAAATAGTATCCCGAGCGGCACACTTATTTACTACATATTTTGATGGAAATAAGCGAATTAGCACAAAAACCCAACCCCCATTGAGGGCTTATATTAGGGGAAATAGCCAATAATGCACATTTGCACAACATAACACCTGGACCTCTTTGTTGGGGACTGTAACGAAGACTCTCACTTCCAGTCATGTCGTTGGATCCGAGTAGTTGCTCATATATATATTTAGTCCCTATATATGGGGATATTCGACTAGGACGCTGGGCTATATGACATATGACATGTCTAGTATGACAATCCCTATATTTGGCCCGAGCCGACCTATAGTGCTGATATCAGATAGATGTGGCAGAACCATATGGATAGATCTAACTGGCTTAGTCATCGTGACAAGCATAGTCGGATAATATATAACAAGGGTCGGCTTCAGGGAAAAGGCAGAAGTTGAAGCATCCTGGTTTCAGTTCTAACTGTGGCGGGTTCACCCAAGTAATCAGCAATAGAGCTTTGAGCTATTTTATAGGGACTTAACTACAAATGAAGGTAAGAAAGCCTTCTAGCATGGAATTCTCCTTTAAGAGTTAAGAATTGTATGCATAAATACATGCATAAAATTGAATAATTAAAGAAGCCATAATCCTTAAAGGAGAATTCCATACTAAAAGGCTTTCTTACCTCTCTTTGTAGTTGTTACGTCCCCACCAAAGAGGTCCAGGTGTTATTTTGTGCAAAAGCTCCTTATTGGCTATTTCCCCTACCATAAGCCCTAAATGAATTGCATTGAATTGAATGGGAATTGAATGGGGCTATGGGGTGTTGTGCTAATTCGCTTATTTCCATTGCTCAAAATTATAATTTCTTTGTATATATCCTCTCTTCATAATGTAAATAATATCCCAAGCGGCACACTTTACTACTTCTTTCGATGGAAATAAGCGAACTAGCATAACACCCCATAGCCCCATTCAATTCCCATTCAATGCAATGAAATTCATTGAGGGCTTATGGTAGGGAAAATAGCCAATAAGGAGTTTTTGCACAAAAGAACACCTGGACCTCTTTGGTGGTGACGTAACAGCTACAAAGAAAGGTAAGAAAGATAAGAAAGCATTCTAGCATGGAATTCTCCTTTAACGATAATATCTGGTTTCAGTATGTATTTTCTTTATTATTAAGGGTATTGTAGCCGTCAATTTGTATGGGTAGGGTGGGGTGGGTAATTTGTGGGAGGGAGAGGGGGGGCTGGCTTTGTGACACATGGCAAAGTATTTTTGCTCTATAGGAATGTTTACTATTACTATAATGCTTACTACCCATCAACTACCAAAGTGTTGTGTTGTTGTGCGTTATGCATTAATATTAGAGAACAGCACTGGAAACCAATGTCACAAACTATTACTTTTCACGATTAAAATAAACACAAAAGTACACCGACGTCAGCCAACGATATGTATGTAATGTATACATTATGGAGACCTTGAAGGCGTGGCCCTTGACGACCACTGACACGTCACAGTAGAGGCCTTGAAGCCGCTGCTCGTTCAGACATTCCAGGACGTTGTTGCCAAAGTTGGGGATCGCCATCTGCAGGGTCTGAGCCATTACGCTCCACCCAGCACCAAACAATCTGCACACACCGGGAGGAGACAAGAGAGCATGGAGTTAGTCAATATCGGGGAGAGGAGAGGTGTGATGACGGACGGATGGAGAAAGGGAAGGTAGAATGGAGGGTGACCAGATATTTAGAGCAGGGGTCTTCTTCAATGTTTTTCAGGCCACGGAGGACCCCTTAGCTGAGAGATAGAGATGAAACAGGGACCCCAACTATAGCTGTATAAAGCTGTGTTGCACATTACACTTTAATATATTTCATAGACGGCTTCGTATACTTGTTTAGTTGTTTGACAGCTCTATCATTGTGTGTAGCGTTCAAAACGTGCACTTGGTCTCCTCTTGTTTTCTACTATTTTCGGATTTTGTTCCCCTCAGAATACGGAAGCTAGTGTTCAAGTGGTTTGTGTAAAATATAAAATATCCTATTACACAAAGATCTGGCGACCCCACTCCTGTAGTAAATCGGAGTACTCCCTGTTGAAGACCCCTGCATTAGAGGCAAAGGCTGGATGGAAGTGTGGATGCATTGAGAGGCAAGGGTGAAATAATAAGAGAGTTGGGTGAAGGAGGAGAGATGGAAGACTACGGTAATAGTGTGGTACGAGGTGTATTTCCGTAGGATTTCTTTGCTAAAAGTGATTTTTTTGCTTTCATAGGGACCAAACTGTCAGAAAATGATGGGGTTCAAATTTCCCCGACCCCCACCCCTTATTTGGGGGGTCATATATTTTGGGACCCCCCATAATAGTACGCCAGACAATTAATTTCATTCGATTTTCATAATATTAGGGTTGTTTTATAGGTTTTTAAATATTCTGAGTTGATATCTTACACTTTGAAAGTAGCCAGAATAATCTTTTCTGACTTTTGGTTGGGGTCTTTCTTCACCCGGGGCCCCCCGGACTCATCTCAGTACTCATTACATTCCTCGCTCTGCTCCTGTTCCAGAACAATGTCAAATTAGAAAATAATTTAAGCATTAAAAGTTTACAAAAATGAGTAGTAGTTAATACCAGGGGTCTTCCACAGGGGGCCGGGACTAGTTTTGCCCCTATTCTTGCACCCATATATGTGATTTGCAAGTATTTCGAATATTATTAGAATATCTTGCGTTTATGTACCTTTTAAAGTACTTTGATAGTTTATTAGTATTCTACCATTATTGTTGACAGATGTTACTGCAGGGAATAAAGGTATTGCAACTTCTCACTTTGGGCATGCAGAACGTGTCCCCCCACACACACACACACACACACACACACACACACACCTATCCTCTTAAAGAGCCCATGGTCAATTATGCCTACAATACATTATTTGCAGGATCTATTCATCTTCGTCATCATCATCTTGAATGTCCTCCCTGATAGTGTTGACACAGTCTCCACCATAGCATTTGCAGAGAGGAGTGCAAGGCAGGTTATTGTTTGAGCAGCTGCACCGTCCCTTGCAACCTGCTTTGCAACCACATGTGATGAGCTCAAGTACTGCCTTTGGAGCAGGGAGGGCAAGACACATGACTGGAACATACCCTCCACTATCTGAATTCCATCCATTTTGTTCGATTGGTGGAAGCTCAGGGCAATTTGTCAGGTATGAATGACTTATCCCGCATTGTGACGTAGTTGGCACAGAGGATATGTGGTAGCAGTGCAGCACGAGTTGGAGGTAGCATCTCACCCTCCAAGTTCCCATCTAGTAATGGCAAGGTTGTTGGACCTTTTGGACTGTAAACACGGCATGCAAAATGCTCCAATGGTGAGGAAAGCTTGCCGTTAACAAGCTCAGGGTGAATGGAACCCATTCCAAGGTCCTTGAAGCAGTTAATGGCAGGATCATTATCATCAAGCCTCAAGTAGGCATTGACCCATGTCTTCTTGGAGATTCCAACAAATTTTCCTACTCAGTCAGCACCAGATAAATTGTGTAGGCCCAGGAAGAATGTCATTTTTTGCCCCATCTGACACAAGCGCTGATGAAACCAGACTCTTCAATGGTGTGTTCTCTTTGAACAGATTGCCTCCACAGTGCAACTCAATCAATTTACATTGCTTGAGAGCATTTTCTCTTGACCTCAATGCAATCTCTCCTGAGAGCTGATAATGTTCTTTCCTTGAAGACCTGGAAGCTTTTGGGAAGCTGTTGAGGTACTGATTCACTAGACCAGAAAGATGAGGTGTGGTAGTGTCTAGTCGGTCCAGAGCTGCTTCATCTCTATTGAGTCCAACCATCCCATGTCCCTTTAGCTTCTTGATTTCCTGCTCAAGGGCTTGATCTGTGAAGACATGAGTGAACGGTATCTCTGACTTTGCCACCACAAATTCACCTGACTTCAGTGCGTTCCATGTTTCTGGGTCATCCTGTTCAAGAGCGTTCATTTGGGCAAGATAGACTGGCATCAGTCGAGCATATTTAAGGAGATCACGAGCAAAGAAATACTTGATGAGTTCCTCTAAGGATGACAAGTAGCCCTCCCAGTCACCTGACCGACGGCGACAACAGAAAGACAAAGAGAAAAGAGAAAGACAGCAGCAGCCTGGCTGATCTTGGCTGATCTTTATTTAGCAGCAATATTTGCTACACTTGGGTCTGAGGCACCTTACTTTGAAAATAGCTGATCTACAAGCTCAAACTACAACCTTGTAGATCAGCTATTGTTGGCTAAAGTTCTCCTCTGAAAAGGGATGCTATGGTTCAAGTGGTTTAATGTAAAAAAATCACACCAGTGTGAACCAAGTGGTGCAACTCCCGTCTATTGGTTCTCTGTATCGTTCCAATTTGTATCGTTCCAATTTCTTCTCTGTATCGTTCCAATTTCTTCTCTATCGTTTGCGTCCAGCAGGTGGCAGCCATGTCACATACTTCTCTCGTTCCAATTTCACGCATGCGCACACCACTCGTGCTCATGATACATGATACATGCGGACATTGCTGGATGTAGAAGTGGTTGCACCACTTAAAAATAAAAGAGTTCCCATCCCACAATGATTTGGTGGGCCCCTGTATAGTAACTCTGAGGACCCCCTAGGGGTCATGGGCCCCCTGTGGAAGACCCCTGGTATTGGCTATTACTATTTTTTTATATCAGAGACCAGCTACAAATACTTTTATGCTTCATTTATGATCTAATTTGACAATATTCTGGAGCAGGAGCAGAGCAAGGAATGTAATGAGAACTGGGATAGGCCCAGGGGTCAGTCCGGGAGGTCCCAGGTGAGGAAACACCCCTACCAAAAGTCAAAAAAGATTATTTTGACCACTTTCAAAGTTTAAGAAATCAACTCAGAATGTTTTAAAACATACTAAACAATTCTAATATTATGAAAATCGGACATTAACTGGCTGGCATACTGTTCTGGGAGGTCCCAAATAGATGACCCCCCCAGAAACGGGGTGGGGGTCGGGAAAATTTTAACCCCATCATTTTCTCATAGTTTGGACCCTTCACCCTATAGAACCAAGATCTGCAAAAAAATCAATTTTAGCACAAAAATCCTACGGGAGCTGTTTTTTTGACGCCTCGTACCACACTATAAGTCAGTAGTAGCAGGTGAAGGAGGAGGGCTGGGTGGATGAGGGCGGAACAGGCAGGTTTCAAGGTTGGCGGGGGGAGATTGAGGAAGATGAAAGGCGAAAGGCAAAAGGAGGGACGGGAGTTGGCGGGAGAAGAGGGGAGAGATGGATAGATGACGACAGAGGAATGGACAGAAGGATGAAAGGAGTGTGGTGCTGCGACAAACAGAAAGAGGGATTTTAGAGGTTGGTGTGAAAACTGTGAAACGGGAAAGGGCGAGGGAGATAAATGAAATTTGAGAGAGCGAGAGCCAAGGGCAAAAAGAGAGGGCAAGTGAGATGTGTGATTAATTAATTAAGTAGTTAACTAACAGCTTAAATTGAATGATCTATGGACCAAATCAAGGACGATTTTTGGGCTAGTTATATAAGCCTCCTTTCAAGTGTCTAGTGTCTACCTCATTTTCATTCAGTCTAATGCACTGTTAATAGGCACTTTTGTGTCTTTTGTCCTACTTTGCTGTCTTTTTTTCTCTCCTATCTGATTTCGTTTTTAAATGCTTATATAACGCTCCTATTTTGTGTCTTCATCACCATTCACCAAAAAAAAATTATCAAAAGGGGAGAAGCTGTCAAACTTGCCAAAGGGAAAATAAAAGAGAAGCTTTACATTTTTTCCCTCTCCTCTGGAATCAACACATCACAT
The DNA here is from genome assembly GCF_964188405.1 of Protomyctophum parallelum. Classification (NCBI taxonomy): domain Eukaryota; kingdom Metazoa; phylum Chordata; class Actinopteri; order Myctophiformes; family Myctophidae; genus Protomyctophum; species Protomyctophum parallelum. Next base: position 29,051,284 of record NC_139702.1, on the reverse strand, counting down.
CAGCATGTGGTCTTTTATGTTTGTTTGTAGTCAGTTGCAAATATATAAACTGCATTCTATTCTATGTGGTCCAACACGCACAAAGGGAAACTAGCTTTGTTCTCCAAACAGCTACAGAGGCTACTGGCTAGTACAATTTTTTATAACAGAATAACAGTACCAAGCAATGTTTGGTTATCTGCCAAAAAAGCTGATGACAGACGCATACAGCAGCCAACTGCATACAAAGATTTAGCAGCATTTGGCTGGTAACTAGTGGTAATTTCCTAGACTGGCTGGAGTCCAAGGGGGGACACAGATAGGAAACAATATGACAGTAATTAGACTGGTGTGCTGAGTGAGGACTCTGGAGGCTGAATTGCTGAATGAATGAGAGAATACTCCTAAACTCAACTTTGTAACCGATAAGAGCCTAGGTTCAGTCCTTCCAAACTAATTATTGCATTCTTCCCACACAGAAACCGTGGTTTGAATACTACAATCCCATTGAGCCATCTTCGTTCAAATCAATGAAGGTTGCTTCATTATGACAAAGCTCACCAATTTAAATTTATTTTACTGATGGTTAATATGCAGATACATTTACGCCACCGAGCTGGACAAATTCCAGTAGACGGCGGTAAAGCCTATATACTCGAGTTTCATTCCAACACATTTTATTACCAATAAATTAATTTAATTTCATATAAAAAATAAAACAGTGGCAAAGCCTGTAACATTCAGAGTTCCGTACAGTTGTATTGACCCGATATATATTTTATACATCAGATCGATTTGAAACATTAACAACTGGCTTGTATAATATACTAAAATACACTGCCGCACTCAATACAATGCATATTTGTGGTGTTGTTAAACTTTGCATTGTCCATGTCTTGTGTTTATATCCAATGTTGTAAAAATGTCAGAGCATTTGAATGGAGTATATTTCCAACTGTGGGGCAATAAAAGGAACTTCAAATTTGATTAGGAAAACATATGAATTATGAACAAGGTTCAAGGTTTGCAATGCATTGCCTTTTTCTGCTGGTTCAATCAAATATAAAATGTTTTGGTATATCCAAGTTGTTCATTTGCAGCCAGTGTGCTGTGACAATTAATTTTACAGTAAATACATTTCAATAAATTCTTAATTCTGATTCTGCCAAGTGGTAGGATGACACAATTTCATAAGGTTTCACCATGTTGAGTTTAGCCCAACATTAATCTGCATATATTAGCACTACATAACTGAAAATGTAAAAGAAAAAAATAAGCAAAAAAAAAATCCCTACCATGGATAATCATGCCTCGCCTAAATATATCATAGCCTCTCCTAAAAGGTTTAGAATTAATGCTGTGAGCTGGGAGTGGCACTAGCATATCAGTTGAAGTGGTAGCTTTAAAGGTTGCTGGTGCAAATCTCCCAGAGGGAGAGAGAGAGAGAGAGAGAGAGAGAGAGAGAGAGAGAGAGAGAGAGAGAGAGAGAGAGAGAGAGAGACATTCAAAGTGGATGAGTAATAATGTTCTCTGCTCTCTCAACAGCTACCCTTGTGGTGCCCTTAATCTGGAAAAAACAGCAATTGCTGCAGTGGCTTGCTCAGCGGTAAACAATGCAAGACTGTGACTGTAACGCTAACTCTCCCAATTGTGAATGCATATACATTAACTAGCAGCAGTGCATGGGGACAGAAAATCAAGTAGCCTAAACCTTCCCTCAAATAAACAACACATGAACAAATGAAAAGTGGCAACATGCAGGCAAGAGTTTCAAGTTGACACTCATGATGACTGTGTGAATACTGAATACCTCAAAAGTTAGATCTAAGTCTACTCCGATTTCCTACTGGGATGACACAAAATACCACAAGTACTATAAACACAGAGTACCATTTCCTATAGGTCATCGGGTTCAAAACAACTTCCAGGCAACAGAAAGGCAGTTAATTTCCCCCCACTTGACCTTTAGCCCTTTGTCCCCGTGTGCCCCATTATGTTCTGACATGAAACAACAATGCCAGCCTATGTGTCAGGATGGATAACATTTCAGTGACATCTTGTTCTTCTAGTAGTCTGCCTGGAAGCCTATTGGTATAGAGAAGTTTGTGAAATGTTATCTTATCTATCTCGATATTTGAATCCACACACACTCAATTTTAACAAAAACAGGACAGGTGTATGTATATATATATATATATATATATATATATATATATATATATATATATATATAAGCATTATCAATAGTATATCAGTGTCTCATAGATAGATAGATAGATAGATAGATAGATAGATAGATAGATAGATAGATAGATAGATAGATAGATAGATAGATAGATAGATAGATAGATAGATAGATAGATAGATGAATGACACTGTCTGATCACTGTCTGATATTCAATTTCCTGGTTTATAGAGGTTAAAGGTAGCCTCTGTTAGCAAGTAGCAGGCTAAAGCTAAGGCTAAAAGGGACATTCGTGTAATACTAGCCTTAACATTGTATCCATAGTATGCATACAACAATGCACACCTCCAAAGGCAACCACAACTTTATAAAACATACAGTAGCCTACGTCAAGTATTTTCGCGAACTATACTGTAGCGAGTCTAGCGACACATTGCCCAATAAATAGCTATAATTTAGCCTCCCTTGAGCACGATTGAAATCAAAACTTCAAACGGAATAGATTAACTATGCATTAATTAATCTCACATGGAAGTCTATAACGGAGCCGAGCCGACGTCTCGCCGGTAGCCAGCCTCCAGAGAGGTACAAGACAACCGCCGCCAGCGGGAGAACTAGTCTCGTCAGAGCGGACAGAGAGAGCTCGTGCCCCGCTGTGTGCCAGCCTCAATGCCCGCTAGGATTTGGAGTCCTGGACTGGCACGGGCCGGGGGGTATGTTGGTGGTGGTGGGGGGAAGACAGCGACGCGTAATGATAGCTACTGTATGCCACTGGATTTCCATCCAGCCACTGCCTTTGCAGGGACACCCGGACACGAAATCTGCCACAAAAATAGTCGAGCAGATAAAATATTCAGCAGTTCCCACTACCCCCCCCCCCCCTCCCTCCTTTTTCCTCTGTGCCAGTGCGATGTGATGTCGGGTAGCTTGGGTTACCTCCTCCTCCCCCGGCCTAGCAAACAGCCACCGACACCCACCCACGGGACAGACACACACTGTACCCTAAACGGTTACCCAGTGTCGGTGTGTGACTGGGACACTGTGGAGACACCGAGACAAGACACACACTGCACCCTAGTACAGACACCGACACTGCCACTGTACAGACAACACTGTCTGTATACCTAAACAGCCACCGACACGGGACAGACAAGTCACACACTTGACTAGACCATAAACAGCCACCCACCGACGCGGGACAGACACACACTGTACCCAAACACAGCCATCGACAAAGGACAGACACACACTGTACCCTAGCAGCTACCAACGCGTCCACACGGGACAGACAAACAGACACACTGTACCCAAACATTTGGCTTCGCCCATCGCCTGATGTCTCGCTTCCATCGCAGCGATTTAAATGTATGTACCCCCCCCCCGTATGTACACCCCCCCACCGTCCCAAAACATCTATGCCACGGATACTAATGCACAATTGCTCATTCATATTTCCTCACAGGTTATTATTGTGTTCTTTCACTGGGGAGAAGGGGGATCTAGCTCTAGCGTTAGTGGGCTGTAATCCTTCCTCGCTCACACCGACATCAACAGGTCATCCCGGGACACAAATGCTCTGCAACTGTGGGCGAGCCAGACGGATGGATCCAGCATGGCGAGGGAGAGAGAGAGGCACATCTCAACCCGTTTAACGACAGCACGCAATCAGATCATATCCAATATGTACAGTACAGTATGCTATGCATCCATCAAACTCAATGGAATTAACCAATCCGCATTTACTGATGTGTCCACGTTAAAGGGCATTTCAAGTAGCCTATTTAACAATGCAAAAAAATAACGTTCACCTTCATTTTTTTTAAAGTTCAGGAATGCAGAGGAGGAAAAGAGCGTAAAAACTCAACAGTCACTCACCGAGAGAAAAAGCCAGCCCGCGGCGATGACGGCGTGAAGAGTCAGTGAAGTGGTTAAAGTTTTGTTGGTGCTGTCCCTACGAGCCCATCCCCCACAGCACACCTTCCCAAAAAAAACAATAGCTCACCCCCCCCACCGACTCACTCCAAAAATGCACCCCGAACCGATCCCGATTCAACCCGTAACACCGACCCACTCACACCGGGGGCCAGCCGCGCCGACGTAGACGAAGCCGTCTCCCCCGGAACGCTTGTCCTCCGTGACCCCGCTAGACTGAAGTGAACCCGGGCAACAACTCAGCTCACCCCTCGCTGTATATTCCGTAGGAGAGAGTGCGTTTCAATGGAGGAGCAGCAGAGCGGACGCGTTCTCTTCTCTCTCTCTTTCGCTCCCTCCGCCTCGCTACAGGCAGCCATTCATTGTGATGTGTGTGTGACTGTGTGTGTGTGTGTGTGTGTGTGTGTGTGTGTGACTGACTACACACACGCGCGCGCACGCACACGCACAACAGAGCACACATAGGAGAGAGACGACGAGGCGAGACACACGGAGCACAGAGTGATCGAGGGAGCGCAAAGCGGTTTTCCCCAAAGGACTGCAGACTGATCACAGAACCACCGATCGTGGAGACAGAGAGACAGATAGATGGACAGACAGACAGACAGCGTCCCCGGCCGACCCGTCTGTCAACCCACCCAGCCACCCACCCCTCCTTACACTTCACTCACCCGGGTGTTGTCGGTGTTTTCTGCCCGCCTGCCCGGTATTACCCGCGTGGACAGTGCGTTGAAGGCAGTCAGAACCGGGTTGTGTTGAAAGTGGGCTATTAGTGTGCGTCTAGACTTGGGCAGGTGAACCCTCAGGGGTCTATAGATAGCAGCGAGCATAGAATACTAAATAGGATGTGACTGCATTCAAGCACGATAGCAGGAGGGGGGGGGGGGGGACTCTCCCTCCTCTCTGTCATGCCAAATGCTATTAACTCTATAATTCTCCAATGTCAAACGTATGGTGTGATGATGTTCCGTCGTTGGCATCTTTGTTATAGCGCCCCCTACAGATTATCGAATGTATATGCATCTATTCTAGACATTCCTAGTGATAGACAATTGTCTGATAAGAGATTACAATCATATATTTAATGGATGTCTTAGATCCATTAAAGATATGATTGTAATCTTATCAGTTGTAAACAATTAATGCACTTTCAATTAAAAAGGCCTTTGATCATTATAATACTATTGTACATAGATAGCCATTAGCCATATGGCCCATGTCCATAGGCCAGCCAGCCAGGCAATAATATCTAAAATGCATCATGATAATTACCGTATACATAAGGAGATCAGATGAAAATAGATTATGTATAAATGTTAACATTGTTTTGGTTCTGGCACTAAAAGCGGGCCAGTGTGTGTGTGTGTGTGTGTGTGTGTGTGTGTGTGTGTGTGTGTATATGTGAATGAATGACCCCCTCTGTCCTGCGTGTCCTTACATTACACCAGTTGCATTACCTTACGCTGCGTCGCCCAGAGGGGCGTTCTCTTCAGAAACGGTTCCATACCAGTGTTGCCATGTCCTCTTATTATAAGCGACTTTCGGCTTGTTTTTCTGTAAAGTTGCTTGTAAATATTGTTTTTGTTATCCACCATAACAAAATCAGCCAATCGGCCAAAATCAGCCAATCCTCTTATACAATGGGCATATAGCTTAAAGATGGACTGCCATGATTTCTTTCCCACCTTAAAAACATGATCATCACTCATCGGTGTAATTGCCATGACCAAATCAGCCAAATGTAACTTTATCAATGATAAAGCAGAGGAAATCAAAAACAATCCTCGGGAGCTATGGAAGTTACTAAACAACCAACTAGGCTGTGGTCGGAAACTAAAAACCAGGTTTACTAACATAAACATCAAATCGAATAACACCCTCATCACTGACAAACTCGATGTAGCCAACCACTTGAACATCTTCTTTACAAACATTGCAACAAAGCTGGTTAGCAAACTGCCCTCCCACTCTGGGCGTTTTGGTGTAGAGCACATCAAAGCCTTCTACAAAAACCTTGGTGTTTGTAAAGATGATTTTAAAATGGCAATGGTAACAACCGAGGAGGTACTTAAAAAACTGAGTGCCCTCCAACCCCACAAGGCCACTGGCCATGACAATATTCCCTCCAAATTTCTCAGAGACTCAGCCTTTTCCATAGCTCCAGTCATCACCCACATAGTTAACCTCTCCATCAAACAGGGACAGGTCCCCCAAGATTTTAAACTGGCCAAAGTAACCCCCTTGTACAAAAAAGGGAGTAAATTAGAACCCGGCAACTACCGCCCTATTTCTATTCTAAGCTCCATCTCGAAAGTGATGGAAAAAATAGTCTATGAACAGGTTGAAAAGTATCTTGCCACTAATAAATTGCTGTACGAGTTCCAATCTGGCTTCAGAACATCCCACTCCACTGACACATGCCTCCTCTATTTGAGCGATCACATCAAACACGAGGTGGATGCTGGAAAATACTGCGGCATGGTCATGCTGGACCTCCAAAAGGCTTTTGACACCGTGAACCACTCCATACTGGTTAACAAGCTTAAAGCTATTGGTTTTGATAGCACATCAGTGAGCTGGATGCAATCCTACCTGGAGGGGAGAGAACAGATGGTGGAGGTGAACGGAACACTGTCCCCTCCCCTCCCAGTGAGCTGTGGTGTCCCACAAGGAAGCATACTAGGGCCTTTACTGTTCCTAATTTATGTTAATGACATGACTTCAGCTTGTGACTGCAACTTGTTCCTGTTCGCAGATGACTCAGCACTGCTGGTCTCGGACAGGAACAAACTGCAGGTTGAAAAGACCCTCAGCTCTGAACTCGGTAGAATCTGCACCTGGCTCGCTGATAACAAACTATCCTTACACCTGGGAAAAACTGAATCCATCCTCTTCGGATCAAATAGTAAACTCAGCAAGGCAGATGGCTTCTTGGTTAGAGTGGGTGACAATATTATCACACGAAAATATCAAATTACCTACCTAGGTTCCATCCTGGAGGCTAATCTTTCCGGTGATAAAATGGCCACCAACGTAATCAAAAAAGTCAATCAAAGAACAAGATTCCTTTACAGGATCTCCTCACTGGTCAGCAAAAACACCTTGAAGACCTTAACAGGAGCCCTCGTACAAGGTTTCTTTGACTATGCATCCACCTCTTGGTACCACAGCACCTCAAAGGCCCTTAAAACAAGGCTCCAGACCTCCCAAAACAAACTGGTCAGGCTCCTACTTGGCCTCACCCCCCGAACCCACCTCACCCCTGCCCACTTTGACAGGCTGGGATGGCTTAGGGTCGTCGACAGAGTACAGCATCTTGCAATGGGTCTGGTCCACAAGATTCGATACACCACCAAGATACCCATGTACCTGTCTAAATACTTCCTTAATGTAAACGAAGTCCACACCCACAACACCAGAGGGAGTGCAACAAACCATGTACAACCCAGATTCGGCACAAACAAGGGACTAAATTCTTTTCGCTCCTATGCCACCAAAATGTGGAACGCCCTACCAACAGTCATTAAGACATGTGAATCCCTTGACTCCTTCAAAACCGCTCTCAAAGGGCACCTACGGATGGCTGCAATTCGAAACTGGCCTCTGTAAAATCTGAATCCCCCCCACCCCCCCACCCCATTTCCCTCACTGTATATTGTATATTGTATATTTTCCCAGTGCTTGTATATTTTCCCTTTTTTGCTTCCCATATGATGAATTCCTGTTCTGTTCTTTAGCTACATAGAAATGTCTATTTGTATGTCTCTAAATGGTTGTATGTCTTTAAATGTTTTGATGAATTGAACAATGTGGACCCTGTTGTAAACAAGTGTAATGCTTAATTGGGTCGTCCACTCACAGTTGACAGTCTTTGTATTGAGTTTGTGCTTAAAATGTACTGTAAATTCTACAAACTGTTAATAAATATTTCAATCAATCAATCAATCAGGTCAGGAGGAAGATTTTTTTCAAACAATTAAGTGTACAGTATTTGTTAAAATGTCGTTTTTCTTATGTGGGCAGTTCATTAAGTAGCTTTAAGCATTACGTTTTGATGAATTGAACAAGGTGGAGTGGTGGACCCTCTTGTAAACAAGTGTAATGCTTAATTGGGTTGTCCACTCACAGTTAACAGTCTTTGTATTTAGTTTGTGCTTGAAATGTACTGTAATTTTGCAAACTGTTATTCAATCAATCAATCAATCAAACAGAGACTTTTTTCAATAGCAAGCAGACATGGCAACACTGTTTTTATTTTGGGACCTCGACGGCTGCCGTAGTTGTGGTCCAACCGTCATGTCTGCCTCCATGTGCTAACGTGCGACGACTTGGATCATGCAGAGCATAGTAAACGTTCAAACCTTAACACCTTTCGCTTTAAGATAAGAAAAGAATAAACATCAAATACGCGTCTTGGAGAAAGCACCGAAGGTATTTATCTTATCTGATGTAGCTAGTTAGCTAACTTTGTCATGATAAAGCTGAAGTAATTTGTATCTTGACTGTAGTAGGCTACCTTGTGACTAAAACCTAAAGCAACCGTTTGCTAAAAGCTAGAGATAACCTAACGGACCTCTTTAGTTAAAGTACAATATTCTATTTCATGTGTCACCATGATGATGGTGCTTATTTTGGGTCACATTTTTCTCAAGATGTAGTCAACATGGTTCATGTTGATGTTGCAGGGCTACTCAAGATGCAGCAACAGTTAAGTTTCCCATACAGATGTTTGATGCATCTGCAAGTCATGATCTCCTGGCTGCAATCACATGTACCTAATCAACCTATAAACCCTTGAATCACCAAATGATGTGACTTGATTAGTGACAGTGGTTGATGAATGTTTCTGTTTGTTGATAGGGTCTATCCTTGATGCTGGTGCGGACAACCCAACTATTGCCCCATTTCATTGGCCATACTTTGAGACAGCACTGCAGACGCGCTACTATCTTCCAGGGACATAGGAGGGGACTGAGATCTATGGAGCCCCTACGCTCCATTCAGGACCCTCGGGTTCCAAACACCGTGGCTGGGGAGGACACAAAGCCTCGTCCCTCCCCTGTCATATTGCCACCACACGGGGAAGGGCAGAGTCTGACAGACAATGACGGGGAAGGACCCCAGACTGAACCCGGAGAGAAGGTGGTCAGAGAGGGCAAGGCAGAAATCTTGTTTCCCAGTGCCAACGAGGTCTTTTATAACCCAGTGCAGGAGTTTAACAGAGACTTGACGTGAGTAAAACACTGATTCAGTACTTTACTACTTGCCCAAGTGGGTTCCGCTTGTCAGCTCACTCAATAGCCATAACCCATATTATCTGTTAATTATACTGTATACCAATAACAGATAAGATAAACCAAATTATACCACAACCAGCCTGTTTACAGAAATCTGTTCATTAAGAACATGGATCCTCCAAAGCATCAAAAGGAAAAAAATCCCAAAGTCTCTCTTTGAAGTAATTTGTTGAGATGATTGATTGATTGATTGATTGTTTGAATACTTTCTTAGACAGAAATGTAAAGCTAAACTAAACAAAGAGTGTAGTCAACACTTGGTCTAAAAGTCCTTGCGGTCTTGTTTCCATTCGAGTCCTATGTATTCAATTCAGAAACATGACATGAAAAATAACAACACAATTATATATCATCACAAAATAAAACAACGCTGTATGTACATAGTGGAAGAAAAATAAAAAAGGGGGCGTGATCAGTTCACCTGTCTAATGTCTAATCTGATAGGTTGTAGCATCCACATGTTCGATATGGACCAAATCTATGGGAATTGCACACCATAGAGATGATGCCATAGTAATCTACATTATAGGTCCATTATAGGCATATTTATGTTCTGGCCTTACCTCCTAACTCAGGGATGGCCACACTTTTTTGACTTGAGAGCTACTTTCAAAATAAGCATCTCAACAAGTTCTACCCACCAAAAAAATGAACCCATTGCTGAAAATAACGGTGCTGGCATTGCATATAAGACAAATGCACTTGGAATGGGAAATGGAGTAAATACATAACTTTGTAATTCTACTGAAGTTTTTGTGTAACAATATTGGAAACAAAGTATTGCATTGTGGATTTGAGCTGACGGTCTGTATGTAAATTATATATATAAATAATAAATATATATATATATATATATATATATACCGGTGTGTGTGTGTGTGTGTGTGTGTGTGTGTGTGTGTGTGTGTGTATATATATATATATATATATATATATATTAGGGGCATGTTATGTGGTCTACCTGCATAATATTATATTATATATTACCTTTATAATCTACTGGTAGATCGTGACCTACCTTTTGGGCACCCCTGTCAGACCAAACTGGAGGATAACCTTGTGGAAGCCGGTCCTTTATGGAGGAGGGTTGTTATACATTAGCATAAAGACTTTACTTTAGCACGTACATTAATCACATAAAACCTATTGAATTGTATGTGTGTTCCGCGGTTGGAGGCTCTGCCAGTGGTAGGTTATATCTGTTTCTTCTATGCCCTCTCCAGGTGTGCCGTGGTCACGGAGTTTGCGAGGGAACAGATGGCTCGGAGAGGAGTGAAAGTGGTGGTGCCAGGCGAGAAAGAGAGGGTGGTGGTTTCTCTATCAAAAGAAAACAAGGAGGAAACGGAAGACGGGGAGACGGACAAGCAAACAGAAGAGCAAAATGGAGGACAGCCAGTTGTGACTGCACATGTGGGGGAGAAATGTGAGGTACAGGACTAGATGCAGAGTGTAGAATCGGCCCTAAAACGGCTTATATTCATTCCTTACTTGTGTATTATGTTAACTATAGAACGCTCAAAGTAGTTTCTGGGGAAGGAGTCACCTCTACACTGCATTCTAATTTGTCAACAGGATGGCATTCACAGCAGTACTAAACATTATGTAAACCTGAGTGAGTATATACGTAGTCAGAAATGGCCAGGTCCTTGGCATGGCAACCCAGTATAGGTTGGCGTGACTAACTGTCTGTAATCGCAAATGGCAATATATTAAGCTCTCATTGATGGAATGTTTACTGTTTTTAGTGCTGCTGCTGTAAACGTTACCACATCACATATACATGTGAATCTCATCCAAAGTTTTACAAAAGAGAAAATATATTTATATATTTTCTGTTTAAAAGATTTGATAGTTTCATAGTGATACTACAGTATATGACAAGAGCTAATTGCCAGTCATCGCAGTAATTATCAGGTGAGTACACACAGTTAGAATTGAAATGCATGAATGTCCAGGGCTAGATGCAGATTACGAGACATTAGCTGGTACCACTTTTTCCTTTGACAGTTGCAATAAACAAAACAAAATCGATCATTGGTACACTGCTTAGCAGCATTTGCTGTACATTTTAATTTAGTGGCAAAAAATGTTGGTAATCGACATTTGTCAACAAAACATAATGCGTAGCAAGCATTTGTCACTTGTTGAGTTTTATTCCTATTTTGACAATTTAATCCTTTTTTAAATTCAATTCTTTCTCATATCCATGTCATATTTCAGTCAGTTTGTACTGCTTGTGAAAGTGAAATATATTTGCTTCATTATTCCCTCCACTCCAAACGCAGAATGGCCTGTGTGTGTTGGAGGGGCTGGCAGCATCAGGCCTCCGCTCCGTGCGTTTTGCCCTGGAGGTTCCCGGCCTGCGCTGCATCACCGCCAACGACTTCTCAGCCAAGGCAGCGGCCCTCATCTCCAGGAACGCCCAGCACAACGGTGTCACGCACCTGCTCCAGGCCAGCTGCAAGGATGCCAGGTGCACTTAACTTCAACAGTGCAGTCACATAGACTCTTAATTCATTCATTTGTTTTACCTGTATTGTATTGTATTCCTTTTTTGTACTTTATGGGGGTTTTCTTTTTTAAACTCAAGTGTTATTGTATTTTTAGAAAAGTCTCCTGTGGACAGGTGGTGCAAATTAGCGCACGTGCTAACACACTGTAAACGATGCATCTACAAATTGTACAACTGTGCAATGAGCAGTGTAATTGTCATGTCCATATCGAATAAATAAACATAAAGCTGGTTGAAGGCTGCAGCGTACTTGCGGGAAACAAAGCTAGGCGAAGTTCGACATAAGAATAAAGAAAACAAGCAAATATATTGGCTTGCCAAAGTTAATTTCGGCAGGTCTTGCTGCACTCCCAAGATTTTCTAACTAGCAGAACACCACATTCAGACACTCGGAGGGGAGCCGCATCGATTATAAAACAATCCATAGAGATGTTTTATAATCCTTTTATTTTCTTTCTAATGAAGTATTCTGCAAACCTGAGTGACCATAGCCTCGGTCCCAGGCTTACTTAAGAAAAGCCTGGTCACAACGTAAAGGCAGAGAAGCTATCGGCGGACGTATCCTCCGGAAGATCCGTCGGATGTATTTCCCCCGGATACGACATTTTCCCGACCAATCGCAACACTTGTTTCATTCGCCGAGAATGTAAACTGATTTGCAAAGCATCAACGTCATTTCCTTGGGCAATACTTCCGCAAAAATCCCGCAACTTCCGCCGACTTTTCGGCGTAGGTCTTGCCCAGGGTGGAGTGACCATGCTTTGCTGCCACATTTCCTCTCCTCCTCCCCTCGCTATTCATGTCTGTCACACTCTTTATCTCATCGCTTTCACGACGTGGTACAACATCGTGCTCTCCAACCCTTCCCGCACCAGCATGCTGATGTACGAGAAGCGAGGAAAGAAGGAGCGCTACGACGTCATCGACCTGGACCCTTACGGCAGCCCCGCCTCCTTCCTGGATGCTGCCGTGCAGGCCGTCGGTGAAGGAGGTGTGTACTCCCCTCCCTTCCTTATTGAGCTTCTGTGTAGATTCTACCACAGCATCAATATCTGGTAGTGTAGAAAATCCATCATCATTAATCAATATAATTGTTTAGAATAAACAATACATTAGTCTGACAGGAAATGGAGAGAGAGAGAGAGAGAGAGAGAGAGAGAGAGAGAGAGAGAGAGAGATGGGGAGTGACATGCAGCACAGGTTGTTGGGATTCAAGATTTGAACCCACGACGTGCTGTCGTGGGTTGTCGTGCCCGGAATGCTGCGCCAGCTACCCGGGGCCTTAATCGATACAGCGTAATTATGTATTGTTTATTTGAACCTCAGGACCTTGGCTGACACCCCACAAGCTATAACTTGTGATGCTTTGTTTCTGTTGATCTCCGTTTCTTACAGGCCTCATTAATAATAGTGGCTTGGAAGATATCATGTTTGCATTTATTTGACCCGATCGTCACATTTGGCTTCAGAATCTGGCTCTTGATCACAGGTCCTCTTAAGATGTCTGTACGGGATGATGATGATGAAAGCTTTCTGCCTTAAGTAATTGAGTAACGGTTTGCTTGTGAAAAGCAGTAGTATGGAGGTTGCCATCTGTCACTGTGTTTCATTACGGTATGGCCCAAAACAATCAATCCGATTAAAGTCATTACTCGTGCTGTAAACTCTCACACAAAACAAACACACAAAGCAAAGTACACTACACTACAGGATGTAACCTCTCTCTTTGTTGGTCTTATATCATGTCTTTAGATCCAAACGGCACCTGTTTTTTGATACCCGCATCCATGAAGTAGATTCAGCCAATCTATTGGTCATTGCTCTCTCTAGTTCTTTTTTGTATAAAAAAATATATATACCGGTACATCTTTCCCAAAGAGTATTACTAATGATTTCTCCAAATTGATTCTGCGGTCATAAATTGCATTGCAGAGATCCTGAAGATCATAAATATATGATTATGCTTGTTATGCCACAGTATACCATAACCCCCCCCCCCCCCTCTGAAATGCCACGTGCACGTTGCTGCTGAGGGGAGGCTATTGAGATCCACTATCTCCTTAGGCAACTTGATCAATAATATTCTAGACATTTCCTGGAATGAGATTCCATTGCATCTCTCACTCGCCTCCTAAAGCTTATACCTCTCTACTTGTCTTCTCCCTGCCTCTCTCTCTCTCTGTTGTGTCTGTCAGGACTGTTGTGTGTGACCTGTACGGACATGGCAGTGATGGCTGGTAACAGTGGAGAGACCTGCTACAGTAAATATGGCTCAATATCCATCAAGGCCAAATACTGTCATGAGATGGTGAGGGCCTTAAGGATTCATATACGGTAGTATGTTTATATTTAGTTAAAATGTTTATTGAAGGAATAGTCCCCTGAGATGCAGCATCTCATTTTCATGGAAGGGGGGCCCATGAACAAGATACATAAAAACGTACAGTACACAGATAGAGGTAATATAAAGATTATCCCTCCCCCAGGCTCTTCGTATCATCCTCCACAGTCTGGACCAGAGGGCCGGCGTGTACCAACGCTACATCCAACCGCTCCTCTCCGTCAGCGTGGACTTTTACATCCGCGTCTTTGTGCGAGTCCACACGGGACAGGCCATGGTCAAGAACTCAGCCAGGTAGTGGCCCACACGCACTGTACACAAACACGCATTATACAGTATGCCCAGACAGTAAACATCCACAGTGTTAAGCCAGAGTGTACAAAATGGAATCAAATGGACCCTTATCGGCATACTCGTACAGCTCATAGATGCTTGTGTAAGTGTACATGTGCATGCATGCAGAAGCACATACCGCTAATGTTATGTACATGCATGCTCGCACACACGTACTGTACATTTACGTTATAATAGTTGTCCTCGTTGGGTTTCATAATAGAGGGTTCATCTCCATCAAAGCATTTCAAATCACCGTAGAGTTAGCTCTTGGAAAAAGGGAATTCACACACAATCAAATTGCATAATGACAGTGCTCAAATTCTATGTCACGTGCGTCCTCACAACATTGGCATTGTGTGCTTGTGTGTTGCAGCAAACAGGCTCTGGTATATAACTGTGTTGGCTGCGGGGCTTTCTACTTGCAGAGGATGGGCAAGAAAACGGCCCAAGGAAATAAGTAAGCAACTCCACCATGGTCCTAATGATGAATAAACTACGGCTGTGGTTCCCAACCTGTGGGCCGGGGACCGCTGGTGGGCTCTGAAAATGCTGGACATTATGGTCCTAGAGATGTATGTGAATGTATCTCATCATTCGAGGCACTAAGAGTCACTCCAGTTGACTCTTAGTGGCGCTCACATTTAGATTATGACCAAGGAACCAATAGAGGGTATGCGCATGCGTAAAGTGAATGGGGAAATTGAGTGGCAAAGTGAGTTTAATGTCGTTTTAACGTTGTTTAATGCAATCGGATAGGACCTTTGTTTGGATGTATGGGCTGTCGAGTAGTTTTTTGCCACTCAGTAGGCGTTCCAGCTTAACTTCCGGGTATGATGATGATGTCACGCGCATACCCTCTATAATCACCACTTTCTCATGCAAAAAAGCCATTTGATTGAAACTTATTGTATGCCTTTAATGCCTTTCCTGCAGTAAAAGTTGTATTTGCTTTGATTCCAGTACGAAATACTCGGCCGCGACTGGTCCTCCTGTTGGACCCAAGTGCCAACACTGTGGACTCACGCATCAGGTATGAGAGACACAAACTACTGTAGAAGCATTATACATTGATTAGAAATATATGCAATGCATGCATAATTGAATATACACGCGTGACGCTATAGAAAACACAATCAAGTTTTCACACGTCAGTGGAAACTGTTTTCAGGATTCAAATTCAAGCTTGTAGATCGGCTGTTTTTGATCCGTTTGTGTAACACCGTAGTATGATCGAGTAGGCAGGTCATGAATTTAAACCAAAGAAAAGGATATGGAGATATTACGTTTCTGCGACTCAGCAACAATGCGCTAATAAATAAATTCTGTCTCACATTTGTCTTTCCGCGTGGCTCTTTCATGGGTCTGTCCTGTCGTGGCCATAATAGCTGGGTGGTCCCGTCTGGGCAGAGCCCCTCCACGACACGGCGTTCGTCCAGAAGGTCCTATCGGCCGTGTCGGGGAACCCGTCCCGCTTTGGAACCGCCAGGCGCATCGAAGGAATGCTCAGCATGGTGACCGAGGTGAGAGGGGGAGCGCACGGGGTGGCCCAAAAGTATGTATGACGAGCACAGAACTATGATGGCGGTGCATTAACCCATTCTGGGCGGGGACCCCTTTTGGTGTTAGCATTATGTTATGCTTTAGCTATTGAAAAAGGGATGATATTTAATTAGTATTAGAACTGACCCTCTGGTATACTACACGGACCACCATAATACTACAAGTCCCACAATGCACTGCGAGTGCATTGTCACATATCGAGGGCCCGCAAGCGCAAGCATGCGTCTTCTCTTCACTATTGATCAGCAGTGAAAGTATATCACTTGTGGTAAATTTTCAGCTACCCCTCTCCCCAAAAATGCCCTTTGTGTTGAAACACAGTCCGGCCCTCGACTTGTACCATTTTCTTTATTTTGGTCCACTGTGTATTTAAGTTTGACATCCCTGCTCTATAGCCTATCTACAAGCTCACAATGCGTCACAGCGAGCTTGTAGATATTTTCAAATGGCCAAAATGGTACAAATAACTCGTTTTCGAATGATTGTAGTGGAGTAAAAGTTCAATATTTGCCTCTGAGATGTAGTGGAGTAGAAGTATTGGGTAATACTCAAGTAAAGTACAAATATCTGAAAATTGTACTTCAGTACAGTACTTAAGTAAATGTACTTAGTTAGTTTACACCACTGGGTCTACGGCAGCAGGTTCTAACAAGCAGCGTGACATTTTGTTCCAGGAACTGGAGGACGTACCCTTGTATTACACTGTGGATAATCTGAGCAGCACCATACACTGCAACACCCCGCCTCTGCTGCAGTTCAGGTTGGAACACACACACACACACTCATTCGCACAAACAGACATTATTCTGCTATGATGATGAAGCAGCCATGATTCATGATTTCGTCTCGGAGCATGTTAAAACGAATGCTACCAAATATGTGCGCACACTGGTCCCGCACCAAGGATCTCTGAATCGCTCAATTTATTCTGGTATATAATTATTTTGATCTTTTTCCCCCAAATTGAGTCATTGTCAAAAACACTGGGGAGGGTGTGGACCGATGACTTTGCCTTTGCCTTTGCTGATGCACATGAATGAATGAGGAGTTTCGCTGTGTCTCCCCAGGCTAGTTTCCTTCCCTGCTGAACAGCCCCCCCCCCTCCCCCTCCCCCCTCCGACCAACAAGTAGGAGTCACTAGCACTCAACGACAAGGATATAATCCCCTCCCGGCATCCCACCCATGAATACTACCATACCATATCTGTAGGAGATGGCGCCTGGCCCAAGACAAAAATAGAAAGACTCTCCCAAGTTTATTTGCCTTAACCGCGTGAATTAGTCGGATCATCGTATGCCTTTTTTAGGAGACCGGAAGCTGCAGTGAACGTGAACACAGCTTTTGAACCATTCTTTAGCTCCATGGTCATTGGATTAACTATTGGACCCGATCGTCACAAGCCACACACAATCTTCCCAAGATTGTCATATTAAACTGGCTTTTTATCATAGAGACAAATCAGGAGAAAATTTACTTTAACACTCACACCCAGCAACACACTCTTGCAGGATCTATAAACATAGGATGTTCTTAGACCACTTGTAGGATTGCCTCTAGTGGCTCAAATTGGAATGGTCTATTTTCATAAATTAACCATCTTTGGCCTGGCCAAGCCGGATGCAATGGTGATGGGGAAACATTTTTTTGTCCGACCATTGTTTCCACATGTCGGTCCATTGGTGTGTCTAATCTGCGTGTGCATCCCTTTTCTTTTTTTTTAACGGGATGTCTTTCTCCTTCTCTTCCCCTCAGGTCAGCTCTCCTTCACGCAGGTTACAAGGTCTCCCTCTCTCACTGTTCCAAAAATGCCATCAAGACAGATGCCCCCCCTGCTGTCATCTGGGACGTCATGCGCTGCTGGGTAACCCTCACTTAAGTCTGAATAATACTAAAATATCCACTATACTACAAGCTCACACCAGCGTATGACTGAGTATATAAATTAGGCATTAGAATACAATGCAGAACAGAACAGTCTTGTTGAGATAATTTATCACACTTTGCTAAATATATGAAGATGAAATGTTTGTATGCACTTTAAGCATTAAAAGCAATGCATTGTATAGTAATATCTCTGCTGAACGTGTACCATGTGTACTGTAGGAGAAGTCCAATCCTGTAAAGAGAGAGAAGCTGTCAGAAAGTAGTCCTGCCTTCAAGATCCTCTCAACAGAGCCCAGGTCAGTCCACACTCCAACACCTTGAACTCTTAGCTGGGTGACATTGGCAGTTCTGAATAATTAAGATTTCAATTAAATAAATATTTTCTTCAGCTTTTTCTTTTTCTCTGTAGCCACATTTCCCATTGCAGTTGTTAGTCATTGTTTTAACATGAATATATGAACCGCTCGCCTCTAACTATGCTCAGTTCAGTGGCCTTGTGGTTAGAGCGTCCGCCCTGAGACTGGGAGGTCGGGGTTCAATCAGGGTCATACCAAAGACTAAAAATGGGACCCAGTGCATCCCTGCTTGACACTCAGCATCAAGGGTTTGATTGGGGGTAAGTCCCTGCGACATACTAGTGTCATGTCCAGGGGGTGTACTTGTACATCAAGCTGCCTCACGCTACAGAAACAGGAGATAGGCTCCTGTCCTATGGGCCTCATGGCAAGGCTACTTACTTCTATGAGAGTTCAACATCTTTATAAACTGTTGTCACAGTTGTCCCCTGATGTTGGGACATGACATGGTTCGCATGACTTCATATTATCGGTCGAGTGGAAACCTCATGTCCAAAACAGTTGCTTTGAACACTAGCATGACTGAGGTCATTTTGACCCATTTGAAATTTCGAAGTTGATTATCTTTGCCCATGAAGCTTTCAGAATGCTCCCCTTCCGTGTTTTGAGCTTGCAGATGACAGATCTACTTTTGATGCCATTTGTGTGACAGACAATTACCGCCCTACCGTAGGGCGTTAATTTTACGTGGAGAGAAACAAGCGGTTAAATATGGACATAGGCGTTTCCTACGACAATATGAAGAATGTCCTCATGCCCACAATAACTGTTTGTTGTGGTGCTTGTGTATCCACAGCCTCCAGGCATGTTTCACAGTGAGGGAGGACGCCAACCCCCAGTCCCGGAAAAACCACCTGACCCGCTTCCAGGAGAACCCAATGGCCTACTGGGGGCCCAAGGCTCGCGCCAAGGCCGGGTAGATAACGCTTATCTCCTTCCCACTAGTAGACACGTTCCTATATTAGAGCATAGGGTTTGATATCTTCCCTTATATCATGGCCAGTTTGCAAATGAATACGTAGTGTTTGCTCATAATTATTCTAGGGCAATATGCACTCATGCGTCTGAATAGAACTCTTTGTTGGCACTATCTTCATCGACCTTGGAATAAACTATATCTCACTCCAGCAAGAGAGAGAAGAGAAGCCATAGTCATGCCCTAGAAACCAACTAGAGTACCAATATTATTCCATGGAATAAGTTAGAAATGTGTGCATTCAGACTAAAAGTTCCTCTGTACCTCAAGGTTTATTTACTTCACTCCTTTCGTTCATCCCTTTAACTTTTCTGACATCCTATTTCTCTGCATGTCCTTCATGCCCCATCTTGCCTCAATCTACTCTTCATCATCCGCCTCATCCAGCGGAAACATCTCCACTGACCTCCAGGACAAGAGGAAGCTGCTTCAGAACAAGCGAAAGAACCAGGCCACGGACAGCTCCCAGCTCAAAAGCCACGCCTGCAAGAGATTCAAGAAGGTCGGTTCCTCTCTCCCGTCTCACACACGGGAACATTTCTCATGACGGGTTATCATTTGATGGGTACATCAAATCACTGTTTATTTTGACAGCTAATTTAGTTTGTCGACTAAATAAGATTTTAGTCTAGTTTGACGAAATTGTCAATATATTTAGTCTTGTCATCATAGCTTTTTAAGTCAGTGGAAAAAAGGTAGAACATTACATTTGTCAGTTTGTCAACGAAATCAACACTGTTTGATGGGTACATCAAACAGTAGTACGCCTCAGCCACTATTTACATTCCCAAACGGCACCACGTGGCCATTTTACTACTTAACCAAAGTTAACATGAGACGGGCAACTCCTGCATCAAATAGACGAAATCAACCGTTATCGGGACGTTGGAATACGGCCAATATGGCCATACTGGCATACTCACCCCTTGGCTGAACGTGTCATTTCCAACTCTATTGTCGGCGCATGGAAACTAGGGGCTACTAATATATACTATTCTCTGCCTATCAGGGTCCTGATGGCGGTTGATTTAGCATATTCCATGCGGGTGAATGGGGTGACTCCTGACTGCCTATGCACCACTTAAGCCCTATAGTATGCTGGTTTAATGGGAATGATTTAATTATCCATAAGTTACCAAAGTATGTTTTGTCTCTGAAGCACAGAGCCCCCCCAGGGGTCAGGTGAGGATTATTGTTCCCTCATAAGTTAACATGAATATATGACTAGTAATGTGCATTTGTTTTTAAATGATTTGTGGCATTTGTATGCTCTTCCCGGTTCTCATTTGACCCGTCAGTGGATAAACAGTGAACTGTAAATGAATGTGTTCTGGTGGATGAACTTCATACAGCATTGGTAAATGCAGTGTGTGTACTAGAAGCATGATTAAGCCGATTTATAGGTTATAGGAGTTGCACCATTGATACTGTAAAAAGGAATTGAGCATTATACTAAAGTAATTCAAGAGAACCAGTTAGTGTTTCAAGGGGAAGGTCTGTGTGACAAAACACGTTCGTTTCTCTAGGTGGACTGCTGCTGCAGGTTTATGAAATAAAGAAACTCAAACTTTGAGTGCGGTTATTCCTTTTTTCCAGGGGACAAATATTCCCCAGACCACTGTGGGCACTCCTTACAGAAACCAATGCTTTCTTTGTCCTGCAGGGAATATGCACTCATGGAGAGGAATGCTGCTACTCGCATGATGTGGAGGAGAAAAAGGACGGGGAGAAGATGGAGTGAAACTTTATCCTTCCCCCAAAGAACAAAGTCGTGTAGGTCCAGTGATGTTCTGGACTAATTAATGATGGTTGTATTGAGATGGGGAACCAGCCAGCCGAAGGACAGTATTTGGAGTTCTGCCTGCCCAAGGCAGCATCAAGGGGAACCTTTTTTTTTTGTAGTCATTTCTACTGTTGCGACAGTCTAATTAAAGTTCCTATATCAACCCCAATGTTCTCTGGCTTCCTTGACTTAACCCAGACTTCGAAAATGTTTCTATCAGTGGTGCTCAATATTTCACGTCAAGGACCCCAGAAACTATATGCAATTAGCCACCGACCCCCATCTGAAAATACGTTGTACCAGGGACCTCCCCAGAAGCAAAGAGTTAAAATTTCGCTCTGAAAGTGTATATTCAAAGATTTGCACTGCATTCATGATTTTTCAAAAATAGCAGATGTGCGAGCTTGTAGATCTGCTATTTTTCAATAGCTAAAGTGTAACAATGCTTAAAGGACCAACATCTCTTCATATAATTGTTCATGATAAAACACCACCATTTTTTCCTACTCAGTCTGTCTCATAGAAGGGCTTTGGGCAGTTCGGACACCCGTCCACCAGTGACATCATTAGGCATATATATTTTTATTATCGTGAGAACGTTGGCTTCAACTTTTCAGGAAAAGAAAGCCTGCCGTTTATTAGCTTGGATTCACCTTCGATGTCACTGGTGGACGGGTTTCTGAACTGCCCACAGCCTTCCTATGAGACACATTAGTTAGGACCAATTATAGGAAGAGAAGTTGAAAAGTGGTCCTTTAAAACACCAAAAGGGGTTCCCGCCCAAAATGGGTTAACAGTTTGCAGTTTGTGTGAGGTAAGATACAGGTAACACAAGATATAAAATGACTGCACTTTATTATGGCATCTTCAAATCAACATGATCAATTATTTACATAGGCACATCGGAGAAATAGTCCAGCTCCCACAACCCATAAACTTGTTAGGCTTGAAAAATGTATATGTGGAAATTAATGGTCTGAAAATTCTCTTTTAAGAAAAGGTATAACCTGCTTGGCAGTGAATGATTAATTTATAATACTGTATAAACATTATACACACGCAATAGAAAAGGCAGCTTTGTCACAATATATGCACCTCCTGGCAGAACTTCAGATATGTTAACACTAAAGATGATTGTGCAAATGTCTATTTTGGTCCCCGAGCATGCGTGTAAAAAGGCCACAGTAAACATGATCCAGTGGTATTCTATTGTGGCCTTGAGTTGATCTTTATGGAGCTACCGTGTCTAAAAAAAAAAGGTATCATTGTTGCCATGTGAGATATTTCCACACAAACAGCTGGAATGTGAAATCATGTTTAGACTTAAAGATGAAGCTGGTTTTAGGATGCTTTCGGGAGATCCAGCCAGGATATTATGTGCCAGTGTAAAACCAGCCAGCGGATATGAATTGATTTGTTGCCGTGGTGGGTAGCGTTTGCTATGTAAGCCTCCTACATTAGCAATGAAAAGATTCTTTATCCCGTCAATCGTTGCGTCGCTTGAGCTTATAGATCAGCTCTTTTTGGTTCTGTGACAAAGTATAAATTACATTTCGACATTGAGGCCACAGGGATTGGCTGAATCAACATTGGTTTGGGTGGAGAGAAAAGAAAAAAAAGTGATTGGTTATCTGTGGCTGACTCGGAGCAGGAAGGTGCGAATCTCCATGGGCTTCAATGTCACCTCCCAGACAGAGGAGTCTTCTGGCCGCTTTGGCAGAGGCTGTTCACCTGAAAAACAAACGTGCACATCAAAGCCATTTCTGAAACGGTGTCTTTTGACCTGAGATCAGATTCTAAAAATGTCTTCTACATCCCGATCGTTTTCTGAAAAAGCTATGTTTCTATAACATAATGCCAACACCAAAAGGGGTTCCCGCTTAACCTCGCCTCACCAGGCTTTCCACCACCTTTTATTGAGGGAAAAAGGTTCCTTCCTTTTCCCTCAATAAAAGCTCTCATAGCCTGTAGCTTTTATTGAGAAAAAAGGAAGGAACCTTCCTTTTCCCTCAATAAAATTGCCGCCTGTTGTTCCTGCCTGTCGACTACAAAACAATACTACAACATGACGTAACGATATCGTCCATCCCGACAGGATCATATACCCTAAATGAAATGGTGCCCAGGCTAGTTCCTGCCCAAAATGGGTTAAAAAATTAAATCTAGCCTAGGGGAGGAATGGCTCATGTTCTTTAAATTCTTGGTGTCCAGTACAGTTGAAGACAGTCTACTGTATTGTTTTTCTGCACAGGTTTTCCTCTGGACACGCAATAGTTTGTTCCACTAACCGTATTGATACCGTCAAAGTTTCCATGCTACTACTGAGGTTTGTGATCCAGTGTTAATATGGACCACTATCACTAGGCATTTCAGAGCTCTCTAAATACAGTGGTTATTATACGCACAAAACCCACGCCAACTTTGGCTTACAGTATAGTCTAATCACCCGGATTGGATAACGAGGGCATAAACAAGTGCCGGACATTGCATGAAATAGTCCATAGTCTTACAACACAAGTTGCATTCAATCAATAACTACAAAAACGTAGCACCACTCAGGATTTCTGGACAACATGGCGAGCAAGTTGTCTGAGAACACCAAAGACACTGCAGAGTAACCATTTTGAAAAGTGCTATACAAGCGTTGTACCTGTATGAGACTTCCAATCAAAACGTTTCATCTCATCCTTCCACTGATTGGCTGACAGGTTCAGCTCAGACACGCCCAGCACCTCCAGGGTAGAGAACAGCTTCTGCAACATCAAGAGGAACAGCCAGGTGAAGGTTATTACAGTTAACCAATGAAATAACTAGAATACAAAATAAATTAAACTGTATTGTGTGTCAAAACTAAAGTCATGTTCTGCATTATGTGTTAGTCTCTCAATATTTCATACCGTTAACAAATATGAGTGGATATGAATTATGTATTATTATTTGAGCTGCAATAAGCTCTGTAGCCAAAGATCTTCAAAGCTTGTGGATTGTCTTTTTAATATCACCAACTACCCCATATTATTATAATGAAAAAAAACCCTCTAAAACTAAACTTCAAATAAGACAAAACTGCCAAACTCACATTTTTCTTTTTGACTTAGTTAAAGTTAAGTTTTAATACATTTTCAAACCACTGACAAATGCAAAACTATAACTAGAAAAAGTGCCCTTCTGGGCACAGGTCTCCACCAGGTTATCCACAGATCCGTGCAGTTAGAGGTAAAAACACTTTTCGGCCAGTTATAGCGCCACCTTGAGGTTGAGTTGAAATTGTTCATGTGGCATTTTGTCCTCGGCCTAGTGGGAATGTGGGTGCACAATTTCACGGAAATCACGCGATGTGTTCATGATTTGCAGCATTTTGTTTGAAACTGAGCACTCCTGTGAACTTTGGAAGCCAAACTTAACCAATCAGGATGGAGTGTGAGAAATCTGAAAGACCGGTTTGGTTGAATGGCTCTAGAGAGACTGTGTACCAATTTGCGTGATGTTTGGACAAAATCTGTAGGTGTGCTGTGCAAAAACTTGCGCTCATTCAGTGTCCTATGAGCGCGGGCGGTGCTTCAAAGCCCGCATGGCCAGGGTTTGTAAGGAAATCAAGCGCTTCCCTAGTTCAGCTACAGATATGGATCACTGTAACGCACCTGAGATCGATAAAAATCGAAATGATTTAAGTCGTAGATTATCGTGATATTTACTATGCGGTCTAATCAGGAACCAGCCAACAAGTATTGGGACTAACCGTTTTAGAAATTGAAACTTCTACTCGAGGACTTGTATGAAAAGCGTGACAGACCTGCAGATCGACAGCGACGGGTAGGGAGTGCTCCTTGCTCTCACTGGCCTGAAACTGGTGCTCCACTCGCAGCAGTATGGACTCTCTGTCCCACTGGGACACCGTCAGCAGGTGGACAGCAGGGGGCAGCGCAGCCTGGAGGCCAGAGAACTACAGAGGGGGAAAAGTTGAGGGAAACATTGGACACAGAGGAACATAACAGCCTGGTTTAAACACCGCTTTGCCAAGCTTTTCCCTTTTGTGTTTCCGTTTTCCCTTGATGACCATCTGCTCATAGATAACCTCTGTCTGTCCGTCCATCCATCCATCCATCAACCCAGTCGTTCAGCCATGACATTGGTTTTCAACCAGTGGTCCGGGTACCACCAGTGGTCCTTGACGGGGTTTCTCCAGGTGGTCCCCAGCTAAATGATGAGCTAATAATCAAATGGACCCTTCTAGATCTTTAACTCTGGGGTGTAAAATTATTCATTTTACACTTTCAACGGTAAAAGTCTACACACAATATGTAGAATAATTGTTATTTATCTCCTATGGTACCATGTCAATACAGCATGGAATATACAAAACTAATACAAAATATTCTAAGTTTGGGGTCTGAGAGGCTAAGGGCCGATTCATACTCCTATTTTAGAGCCGAATAAAAGTCGGTTCGGCGCTGTAGAGCCTACAATGCGACGTCATTTGAGGTTCGGGGGGACGGGTACCGTGCTAAAGTCGGCTCTTCGGTGCTACTGAAAATTTCTGACGAGCCGAAATCATTTCGGCACTACAGCGCCGAAACAGCTGTAAAATAAGAGTATGAATCGGCCCTAAATCTCATCAAATGTTGGTCCGTGGCTCAAATGCTGAATAGATAATGTTGTAATGTAAATGTCTTGATCCATGTCATATCCATAACATCTGCCGTTTATAGCAGCCTCATTGGGATTGTTTTGTAATCGTCTTTTATCATACCCTCCGCTCCTCTCTCTCTCTCTCTCTCTCTCTCTCTCTCTCTCTCTCTCTCACCTCCAGTCTAGTGTTGGGGTGCAAGTCTCCATCGGTGAATGTCACCAGCGGCTGCAACACAGTCTCCTGGGCCAGGGGCCGGTGTGCGTCGGCAGCACTCTGCGGGGGTTCCAGGGACAGGAGAAGGCTGCCGCGGACCACCAGGCCCTGGGGGTACTCGTCGGAGGTCTCGTTGAGGGGCTCGGCCACCCCGCGCACATCGTCGTACAGCAGACGACGATGGAGCTGCAGAATGGAAGCGGAGGCCGTGTGTATTTATGTGTGCGTGCTTAGGAAGACAATAGGCCTCATTCAACAAAATGGTGCCTACGATCAGATTCGACCGCGAGGGGCACAAAATCGATGGACTGTCTGTATGCATCATCATGAAATCCAACATAGTTTAATCCATTTTGGGTGGGAACCCCTTTTGGTGTTTTAAAGGGATTGTGACATTAAAAAAAAGGTTTTGGAATTGTTCTTGTTTTTTTTAGGTTTTCTAATCTCAATTGCACCCAAAAAACATGAACTTTTCTGTGATCTGGGGTTTTCTGGCTCAAACAGGTGCTCTGATTTGCCGGCAGTAAGTGACATCACTTACTGCAAATCCCATATATGTCAATGGGATTTGCCAGCAGATGTCACTGTTTCACTGTGTTGCCTGTTTTCATTGTAGCTCAAAAGGCCCAAAAAACCCCAAAGAAAACTTCAGACCACAGAAAATCCACTGAATGTTCAAAGTTCAGGTTTTTTGGGTGTAATTGAGGTCATAAAATAAAAATAAAAATAAATGAAAATGAATGTCATAAAACCTTTAAACATTACGTTATAATTTAGCTATTGAAAAATAGCAGATCTACGAGCTTGTAGGTCTGCCATTTTAGAAAAATCGTTAAAATGTGGGCGCAAATCATTGAATACATTATATAGTTCAGAGCGAACATTTCTAACTTAAATATTTGCTTCTGGGGGGTCCCTGGAACGACATATTTTGAGATGGGGGTCCGTGGCCCAATAGAGATAATTCTGGGGGTCCTTGACATGAAAAAGGTTGAGGACCACTGACATAGAAACATGGGTTTTTCAGAAAAATGTTTAGAAGCCTTTTTTGGGTTAAGTCCAAAATGGGTTAAAGGCTCTTATATTAACCCATTTAGACCCGTTGTAACCCATTAGTCTTTTTAATCCGGGACAGCCTCTGTGTCACATTAGTTGTTCTTCCGGCTCTGGGGCGTGTGTATCGGGATCCGCACGTAATTCCGACGGAGCATTAGTCCAACATGCGGGAACCGCTCAGACATGCGCTGCTCCCGTGCTTGCCGTTATGGACTGTCTGGTTTGAGCGGTAGGTTGTCGTTTGTCGGACCAATGACTAGTCTGAACTAAGTACTGCACCCGTCTGTAAGCAAAATCGAAGAACGGAAGGGGCCAATCAGAGGCGCTTGCCTTCCAAGATTCCGCTTGACTTCCTCCTCCCGTTCAATAATAATTTGACATTATTATTGCTTATAGCAGCTTTAAAGGTATATTCAGTGTTTTCACTTAATTCAAATATCACTTATTTTTTTGTTTTGTTGTGATAATCCTCCCTACTATAGAGTGTGCTGGCCATATAAGGAGTTCCTCCCTGTCCCCAGTTAACCCCTGGGGGTCAAAAAACCTTAGGTTTCGTTTTTGACTCTATCCTGATTGGACGAAAGGCTGGGTCCCACAGCCAAAAACGAAACCTAAGGTTTTTTGAGTGAAATCACTGAATATACCTTTAATATTGTTTTTTTGTTTTTCAAACATGGGACTACATTGCAAGTATACATTTGTGGGGTCCCGCAAAACCAAAAAGACTACAGTAGACAGGCCATGCTGTCTGAAGTCTCCTGGGTGAAAGAGACCCTGGTTCACTCTGTGACATCATAAAATCCACACTGTAGAACTCACAACAGGCAGAGGAACTGACGTCAGGGCAGCTTTAATATAGTCCATCATAGACATGCATAGTATTTATAATGATAAATGCATAAAATCTTTTTTCATTAGGATTATATGGTCATATTATTGGGTTTGTTTTGGCTTGTTTTTGGAGGTGGGTTGGCTTATTTCTGTCACGAGTTGGCAACACTGCCATGGAGCAACATGGCGTCTCCCTCCCGTACGGTCTTCGCGTCTCGTCCTCTTTAGACAGTCCTTGCTCCCGTTGCAGACAGGTCGCTCCAACGAACTGCAGCGGCCACTGAGGCATCTATATCTTTTTATATTTATGATAATAGTACAGAGGTCCTGATGCCACGCCCACTACCCCCTGTGTCAGTGTTATTTTGGAAATCCCACAGGCATGTCATGATATTGAGTTACATTTGATATAAAAAATAATAATACTTTCTTACTCATTGGATACATTTCTACTTTTTATTCACCGTCAGTTGATGCTTCATATCCAGACGAGTAAAAACGCCAGGGTGGTTTGTTTATTTCTAGAACACAGTTCTTATACGACGCAATCCAAGATTGGGATTTTTGCCTGAACTGGCACTGTGGTCAAATGTCTACACATACCACATGCATGTGTCTAAGACTAATATAGGTTACCAGAGTAGACAGACGCTGCAGTGTATTTTGAAGTGAACCCCCAGACTCCGTAATGGAAAAATAGTAGCCCAGAGTTTGTTCAGAAGTGAGCGTACGAGTGAAGCGTGCTAGTGTCGTGTTTATCTCACCATAATCTCCAGTGAGCCGTTGTAGATACTGCTTCCACCCTGAGAGCGATCCGTCACCACCGTCAGCTGAGCGTCATTGTCCTGCGCACAAACACTCACCATTTATATTAACCCATTCTGACCCGAGATCAGATTCTAAAAATGTCTTCTAAATCCTGACAGTTTTCTGAAAAAGCCATGTTTCTATGTCAGTCGTTCTTCGATTTTTCAAAAATAGCAGACCTACAAGCTCGTAGCTCGCCACTCGGTGGCGCGCTATGAGCTTGTAGATCTGCTATTTTTAAATAGCTAAAGCATAACGTAATGCTAACACCAAAAGGTGTTAGCATTAAATGGGTTAACCGCTTTTGATTATATTTACATCCAGCTAGTTTCAGAAAACTCTTAGGATTTAGAACAGGGGTTCTCAAGCTTGCAGCTCGTCACTTTGTGCTGCGATGCATGCTTGTACATCCGCCATTTTTGAAATATCTTGAAATTATTGTTTTTTTTTTAGCACAAATCATCTCTTCTGGGGGTCACATTTTCATATGGGCAGGGGGGGAGGGGGGCATATATATATATATATATATGTGGGGGTCTTTGGCATGAAAAAGGGTGAGAACTGTTGATTCCATTTAGAAGGCATTTGTAGAATCGGACTCAGGTCTTAATGGGTTAAGAGGACATGTAGTCTTTGTGACACATCTAGGGGCTGCAATGTGCATTCAAAGACGTTCCTAGAAGCTTTGTCATTGGTCTGGAAAAAAAAAAAAAAACGGTCGCAATGACTAACCAATCAGGAAGCAGACAGGCAAATCGACCAATGACAAGGCTTCTAGGAAAATCTTTGAATGCAGATTGCGGCCCCCTAGATGTGTCAGAGACTACATTTTTTGGGGAACATTCAACCCATTGCTGGCTGTATGGAGAAAAAAAAGTCATAAAGAATTTGACATTATTATTGCTTATAGCAGCTTTAATATAGTTTTTTTGTTTTTCAAACATGGGACTACATTGCAAGTATACATTTGTGGGGTCCCGCAAAACCAAAAAGACTACAGTAGACAGGCCATGCTGTCTGAAGTCTCCTGGGTGAAAGAGACCCTGGTTCACTCTGTGACATCATAAAATCCACACTGTAGAACTCACAACAGGCAGAGGAACTGACGTCAGGGCAGCTTTAATATAGTCATTTGTGATTAACCACAAACCCTGTGGGGCTTCTTCTTTGCACAATTGTTTTAAATAATTGTAATGATCAAGATTGGCGTGGGTAATCACGGTAAGTGAAAACATCAAGTTAATCTACAACAGGTGCAGGATAGAGAGCCACACAAACCTTGATGTACGCACGTGAGTTGACGGGGTAGTAGTTGCCAGCGATGGGTTCAGATTGTTTCAGCTTCCACGTTGGACGGAAGTCTTTCCTTTGGGACGGGACAGCACAACAAATGATTCTGAATTACATTTATCAATTTTTACTCAACGATACAATTACTTCTATCGTCGAGTAAAAACCTCTTATCTCCACATTTATGTTTTTGGTAAATGAATGCCCTACTTCAGGGTTCCCCAATAGGCGGCCAGCGGGCCATTTGCGGCCCGCGGAGCGCCCCCTTGTGGCCCCTGGAAGATTATTTTTTTCTTTTTCCTTTTGTGGGGGGTCCCAGATATAAATGGCATTAAATGGGGGTCAGTAGCCTAAGCATGTCAAACTGGGCATCCTTTTCAAATGGGGTCTTGCCCTGAAAATTCATTTTCAGGGCAAGACCTCAACCTCGCACGTGCGGACTCTGCCCCCAGCCTGGTACCGTAGTCAAAATATGGCCCTTGAGGAAAATGTATTGGGGAACCCTGTCCTACTTCATCATACAAGAGTGTAGTACAAAAGTAGTAAAAATAAGCCAATGTACACAAGCTAACACAAACGCATTGTGAGCTTGTGTACAGTGGCCATTTACTATTTCAATTCATTTACTAAAACAATAAAATTGGAACGGTTTTGGACATACAAGGCTTCCACCAGACAGCAACGTTATGCTCATTGAGTCTGTGGTTAAAGGGATAGTTCAGATTTTTTAAACTAAAATATTAGTGCGATTTTCGTTCAACTTTGACCCCTCCATCACATGGAACTATGTTTTGGGCGTAGTGATATGGACATAGTTCTGTGTGATAGAGGGGTAAAAAAAAAGAACAAAAGTTGCACTAATATTTAAGAAATAGGTCAACAATACAAATGACGTTAGTTTTGTGGATTAATTTACTTTTACTGCGTGGCCCCCTGTGCCCCCCACAAAATGACCGGAACTACTTTATATTCATTAAAACCAGAGCAGAACTCCCACCACGACACCACATGAACTGCAATACGTTTCTTCCTATTTTATTTGCAGATGATACCAATCTCATTGCCTCACACAGGGATTTAAACACCCTCGTTAAACATGTTAATGATGAATTGTTGGATGTCTTCAAATGGTTTCAATTGAATAAGCTTACCCTCAATATAAAAAAAATGCAACTTCATGGTTTTTAGTAATATAAACAAAACATTTCCCAAAGAAAAACCTAGAATTTTAATCAATGGCTCTGAAATTTGCCAGGTTCCCCATACTAAATTCTTGGGTGTCATTATAGACGAACATTTAAATTGGAAACAACATATTGATGCTGTATGTATGAAGTCTATGAAGATGCTTGGTATATTGAGAAAAATCTGCCCTTTTGTTCTTCCTTCATGTCATTTAACACTATTATAGCTTAATTTTCCCTCATATTAATTACTGTAATATTGGCTGGGCTGCTACATATTCAACACATCTCACTAAATTACTGATCATTCAAAAAAGGTTTCTGAGAATGATTTCACATTCAAATCGGTATGAGCCGTCTGCCCCACTAAATATTCACTATTACCCATTGACAAAGTAAACATTTTTCAGACCGGTTTATTTATGTTTAAATTCCAAAAATGCATTTCTTCCGTGTTACTTCTGACATTCACTCCTACCCCACAAGGCAAAGAGATCATTTTGAATTACCCTATTGTCGCACTTCCAAACATCAATCTTTCATCAAATGTAGAGGCCCTCATCTATGGAACTCCCTAGATGCTTCACTTAAATCCTCATTATCCTTGCCAATTAAGAAAAAACATCTTAAGAAATATCCTATTTCTTCCTCTCTGTAGATTACATGTTTTACCTTGATGCGTTATATTTTCTTTTATGCGTTTGTTGTTGTATTGTTTATTTCTGTTTTTTGTGCAGTCTGTGTTTTTATTTCTTTACTGCACAGCTGCCCCCCTTTGCCAACTTGTAGACTTATGTACTGTTCTTTATGAACTTTAATTTTTTTAAACCAATGACCTCTTCCTACAGGAAAGGATTCCGTATAAGCCTTCTGGCTTCTTCCCTTCCTTGCATTGTATTGTATTTTTGTTCTTTGATATGTTATTGTCTATTTTTTGTATTACATGCTAAATAAATAAACCTAAAACGTAAAACCACAGGACTCGGGCAATCAATTAATACAGTTGCAACCACTATATTATGTGTTTAATCCGCCGTATTGTAATAAATAAAAAGAAACTGTCTTTGCCGCGGAGATAGAGACTAGATGGTTTTGTTTTGATGACGAAACCGGAAATCAACACATGCTGTGGGCTGCTACTAGGGCTTCTGGGAAATTGAGGCCAATGCAAATGAATGGGGTACAACGCCTCATGGAGGCGGGTCTTGTGCTGCGTCTTCCGGGTGCACCAAGATGGTGGGTGGTGCGATCGGTTCATAACAAACCGAGGAACATTTTTTCGCCTGATTTTCACGGATCAAAAGCCCAAATAATTCAGCGTATGCTCTAAAGGTAATACAACAATCTTGGCAGCGTAGGGTATTTGATTAAAATGCGGGTTAAGCGTTTTAATCAGTCAAACTGTTTCATACAACTTAAGTTAAAAAAAATCTGAACTATCCCTTTAAGACTCCAATCAGAATTGCCGACTAGGGAGTGGACCATATCTCTTTATACCAGATAAATCCTTACGATTTACAAACGGATGAGAAAACGGTCTTCCTAATGGGGCTTACTTTCTCTGCAGCATTTCTCTGCCGTTGGAGTCGGTGTAGAAGACTCCTGCAGAGTCGATACTGGTGTCTAGACGCGTGATTACTTCTTTTCCCAGGTGGTCACTGAGAATGAAAAGGAGGAGTTATAGTGAGTTAGAAAGTATAATGTGGCCTAGGGAGAATAGGAATAAATTAATGCAGAGAGAATAGGAAAACATGAATGAGTCTGTGTCTCATAGGAGGGCTTTGGGCAATTCAGAAACCCGTCCATCATCGTTAGGCAGATTCTTTTTTAAACAATGTTTTGAAAAACTATTTATATTTTTTTATTTTCGTGAGAACGATGTCTTCCATTTTCGCATTGCATCTTTTCAGGAATAGAAAGCTTGCCGTTTATATTAGCATGGATTTCCCCATCGATGATGTCACTGGTGGACGGGTTTCTGAACTGCCCCACAGCCCTATGAGACAGACTGAGTTTTATCATGAACATTAGTGAGGACCAATTATATGAAGATAGGTTGAAAAGCAGTGAAGTGGTCCTTTAACAAATACACCTACATCAGAACGTGTATTAGACTTTGGTGCAATGGATGTCTCTATGCTTCCTTTGTGAGTCATCCACCGACCACCTCTTTAACCCATTTTGGGCCGGGAACCCCATTTGGTGTTTAAACATTGTTATAATTTAGCTATTGAAAAATAGCAGATCTACAAGCTCATAGCGTGCCTACGAGCTTGTAGGTCTGCTATTTTTTTTAAATCGTGAAAATGTGGCCAACTCATTCAATCCAAAGGAAAGAATAAAAGGCTGAGTAATGCCAGGGGAAATAAAAACAAATGCAGAGTGCTCGGTTCTCTAGTGTTGCACAAGAACTGTGAGTTATATACGTTTAGTGCAGCTAATGACTGCCCCCTTCTGTTTCCATTGCCACATATCTTGCATCACATCTAATAAAAATGGTAAATGGTGCATTTATAGTGCCTTAATCTAAAGTGTTGTGCATTACATTCACCCATTTCAAAAACATGCATCCGACCGATGGATAAACCATGCAAATCACCAACCTGCTCATCGGGAGCAGTTAGGGGTTCAGTGTCTTGTTAAAGGATTTATCTATTTATATCTATTTATTGTCTTTTGTTTATTGATCTATGATGGCCGGCTGTATTTATCTATTTATATCTATTTATTGTCTTTTGTTTATTGATCTATGATGGCCGGCTGTATTTATCTATTTATATCTATTTATTGTCTTTTGTTTATTGATCTATGATGGCCGGTTGTAAATGTCATTAGTATTGTAATGTTAGTACACATGTTCTTCTTATCATATGCTGTAACTATTTGTTTATTTGGATCACAATGGAATTAAGTCCTCTGACTTTTTGTGCAATCCTGATAATTCTGTACTGCTCTTCTAGGAATTGTATCATGAATATATCAAATAAATCAAATCAAAAGGATGCTTTGACACTAACCCAGTTCCCCGGTGCTCCCCACTTTAACTGCTTTTTAACCACTTGAAATTCTATTTTAAAACTTTGGCCGTTTGAAAATAGCCCATCTACAAGATCGAGCTTGTAGATGGTCTTTTTTAAATTATTGGAGAAAAAAATAATTTAACAGCACACCTTCTCATTTGAGGGACCCTTGCACAAAATAATTTCAGATGGGGGGGGGGATCTGTGGCCAAATACATGAATCAAATATAAGCTGGAGTTGATAGCTCAAACGCTGACAAGGGCCAATAGGCCAAAACACGGTCGCTTCTGTGACTGCTGCTGTATTTTAAACACCTAAAAGACTTAGGTTATTTTTGAGGGACAAACCCCTACTATTTAGTGAAGGCTTTTTCAGGCACACTAGTTTAATTTAGGACCCAGGTTTCCTTTTACTGTAGGCTTCCGTTTTTGGTACTCCTTGTTCTAAGAGGACCCCAGCTGGTGTGCAGTCTACATGCATCTACACACACACACACACACACACACACACACACACACACGTATGCACCAAATATAATTAATTCATACGACCACAGTCTGTCTGTGCAACCATTTCCTTATATTTGAACCTCATGCTCTGACTCTCGGAGCCCTGTGGTGGGTATAGCATCAAACCCCTAAGTATATACACAAGACTCCATTAATAAAAGGCCAACAATTTCTTACGCAACCCATCACGGTCTGTACTCACTCTATGGGTACGGGTCCAACGGTCCACTCCAACTCCAGAGACCTGCTGTGGGCGTAGAGGCGGACCACCTGAGACACCCAGGGACCAAACCACTGTCTGACCTCCTGGACCACCGAGGTCTGAGGCAGCCGAGCAGGGACAGGAGAGGAGATGAAGTACGCCATAGAAGAGAAAGAAAAGAAGAAAAAGATAGGAAACATTTCATGGGATCAGGAACTTCCTAACCTCAGTAGTATGTTAACTCTCTCTGGCATTATCTTTTTTAAATATAGTAATATCATATCATTATTATAATTGTTCATTACTTTTTCACAGAATCTAATATTTTATGATTCACCAGGAGCCTGGGTGGCTTGATTCTAGTCTAAAAAATTATAGATATAAGACATACCAAGCCATCAACCCAGATCCATTTATTTTGGTTGGCGGTTTTGCCAATGTGAGACGGGTATACAAAACGGACAGCACATATACGGTGTGTCCCCTCACACAAGATATCAGAGTGAAATATGGACATGAGGGTATTGATTTGAGCTCACTCTTTGTGGGCACTAACAGAGAGACTTTGCATAATATGCTACATGCCTGCCTGTCACGTGTGGCGCAATAGAAAGCTGTGTTCCGTCTACCTGTATACTCTCGGTTTTTGCCGTCTTGCTGATGATGAATGGGGTGGAAGAGTTGGGTCTGAAGATGTAAGCACCCGACATCTGGTTACTGGCCGAGTTGTTACCATCACTGGCATTGTACCTGGAATATATAACAGGTAACAAACAAAATGCAGTCATTAGACTGACAAACGTATGCAGGTGTGTGTGTGTGTGTGTGTGTGTGTGTGTGTGTGTGAGAAAGAAAGGGAGAGACCAGTAGAAGTTCTGTGTTAGTTTGATGGTCTGTCGAGTCTCCAGGTTACTGAGGCTGCTCAAAAGTCCCGTCTCTGGGTCAAAGGTCGCACGCAGGAACTGGTAACGCAATGCACACAGACAGACGCACATTAAAAACATCATCCATCCATGCACTTTTCACACTGTATTGCTGGGATATTGCTGGGCTATTAAAACTGTTTAAATGCCAGGGACACAGGACGAGTTATGCACTGATTGCCATGGATGATAAGACGAGTTTTTATTATTTTTTTTTTTTTATATTATTTTTTTCTTTGTGTGAAAATTCCTCTAATCTGGTGTGCAGGTGCACATGCACATGATATGCATAATATAATTACATTTTCTCTCCTTTATTTATAATGGGCTAATTGGCAACGAGAGCCAAAACTGGTGACCACCAGGTGGCACTGAAAGAGTTTAAGTGTACTTTCATGGGATTATGCCCTTCATAATCTATTGTAACGTACCTTGTTCTGGATGGCAGCCACTCCCGCCAGGGGTCTGGGCTGTGTGGGGGCCGGTGGGGGTCTGCTCTGAAACAGGGACACAGAGTAGGTACTGTAGCCCAGTGGAGGAGCCTGGACCTGGAAGACTAGCTCATTCACGGCATAGCCCCTTC
The DNA here is from genome assembly GCF_964188405.1 of Protomyctophum parallelum. Classification (NCBI taxonomy): domain Eukaryota; kingdom Metazoa; phylum Chordata; class Actinopteri; order Myctophiformes; family Myctophidae; genus Protomyctophum; species Protomyctophum parallelum. The sequence continues at coordinate 29,014,893 of NC_139702.1, read as the reverse complement.
CTCCCCTCAGCGTCTGGGTGGCTGCAGACACAGGGACAACCTGGGACAGGACACAAGAATATGGACGTATTGTAAAACACTCTTAGGCGCGATTCATACTCCCATTTTAGAGCCGAATAAAAGTCGGTTCGGCCTACAATGTGACGTCATTTGAGGTTCGGGGGGGGGGGGGGGCGTCTACAATCATTTCGGCACTACAGCGGTAAAATAGGAGTATGAATGAGCCCTTATAAGTGTTCAATGTCAATGAGTGTACATGTTATCAAAGGGTCCATTTGCACGCTATCAGAGTACGATTATCACTCAGGAATGTACTGTGGTTAGGGTATGGCATTACCAAAAATGATAGCGTTGTTATTCTTTTGTCAGATATTGTGAATAGGTATTAATCTTGTTGATTGCACCTTGATGACAGATTTAGAACAGCTGTAATTATGATTCTAGGAAAATCTTTGAATACAGATTGCGGCCTGCATCTCAGAGACTACATACAGACATGGGACTACATTGTAAGTATACATTTGTGGGGTCCCGCAAAACCAAAAAGACTACAGTAGACAGGCCATGCTGTCTGAAGTCTCCTGGGTGAAAGAGACCCTGGTTCACTCTGTGACATCATAAAATCCACACTGTAGAACTCACAACAGGCAGAGGAACTGACGTCAGGGCAGCTTTAATATGGTTATTTGTGATTAACCACAAACCCTGTGGGGCTTCTTCTTTGCACAATTGTTTTAAATAATTGTAATGATCAAGATTGGCGTGGGTAATTACGGTAAGTAAAAACATCAAGTTAATCTACAACATAATAGCATTGTTATCATTTTGTCAGATATTGTGAATAGTTATTAATCTTGTTGATTGCACCTTGATGACAGATGTAGAACAGTTGTAATTAGCCGCAGTACTCATCATAAATAATGTTCCGATTCCACAATTAATTAAAACTATATAGTACAGCACCACCCCCTTTATTTCTCCCTCTCACACACAGTCACTGACCTGGCAGTCCACAGGCACGCCATTAGCATCAGATATGGAATACAGCGTTCCGTTGACCGGCAGCCTGACTGCCCTCGTGGCCGGACGAGCCAAGGGGTTGTACACGTTTACCGAGAACTGAAAGAGAGCGGTAGGTAGTTTAACCATCATTTATTTTACGGACTCAATTTGTACACCTCAGTCCAGGGCTAGTGTACAGTCAACATACAGTATGTGTCTGTGTGTATTACCTTTTCGCTGGCCTCCGTGAGAGGACACACACTGATGTTTAGGTGCTCGCAGTACATCCTCGGAGCAGACGAACCGGTGAGGGCAGCGAGGCTGTTACTGACCAGAACCTGAGGAAGACGGGGAGAAGCCATGGTTCTTCTATAAAAGAGCACCATATCAAAGCACCATGCTCCTTATGCAGTGTAGAGGAACATAGCTGAAAATGTACTACAAAACGGTAGTGAAAGCCTAAGCGCTCTAGCGTGGGACAAATAATGAATTAATTACATTACGGGAAAGGCAGGAGAGAGAGGGGAGGAGGAATAATATCATGTTATGTGTACTGTACATCGGGTTGGATTTGCACTGGGGTCAGCTGCGGTAATGCTAGAGACTCTTACTCTCCCACCGTTTATAGTTTAAGCATTTAGCAGACACTCTTACCAAGAACAACTGACAGTCTAAGTCTAATCTTCTGAATCGCTGCATCAGGGTGTTGAGTTCTGCAGTGTCACTAGCTCTGCAGTCACGCCAGTGTGCGTCTACAATACAGGTGACGCGCCCCTCACCCCTCCAAGCGGTGCATTGAGTTGGCTCCAAGTAACCAACATGCAGTGACTCCATCTGCATCCTATAACTATTTTAGCAGCTATTGACAAGACAAGAAGTAATAAAACTTTATTTGTATAGCACCCTTCAAGACATGAAATGCAGCTCAGTGCTTTACAGAGCAAAAAAGAAAAGAAAACTGAGTGTTGCAACTCCCCTCCCCCCCCCCCCCCCCCCCCCCTCCACTCCTCTCTCTCATTAGCAGGCAACAGTGCAGCACCAGCTCTCTCCGTTTCTGGCAAACAGCGCCCCTACTGGTACTAATAGTTATTCTAGTGCTCATGGCCACATACATAGGCGGACACATGGGTGAACACGGACATTGCTGTTCCTTGGAGTGGTTGCACCACTCAAAAAAAAGATCTTATCATCATACATAATCACATTCCGTGCTCAGCCAATCAAATCATCACATTCCATGGTACAAACACACAAAGCTGTGCATAGGTGCTCAAAAAAAGAAAAGAAAAGGAATAAAACATTAAATAATAGCAGTGTATAAGTCAGTACAGTTGAGGACATAAATAACAAGGATGTTAGAATCAAGGTAGAACTGATGAAGTTAGTTTTCAGGAAATTGGAAAGTGAGTCTGCAGGTTTATGGGTCATTCCACATTTTGGGAGCCAGAAGAGACTGAGGGACAGACCTCCTGTGATATATTGCCCTACCTGACAGTGTTGCCAGCCAATGGCCAGTCTCCTGGCGTAGTCATTAGCAACATGTTGCTTCTCCGTTCCCGACACAGCGTCATGGTGCTGCGCCACGGCCATAGCCTTTCCTGATGACCAGAGGACAGGCTGCCATTAACCATTTCCACTTGTATAATATCCCGTCACAAAGCACTCTTTATATGCATTACGATAATGTATTACGACTTGAAGGATTTATGTCTTTACATTTAACATCCTTTGATATGTGCTGATACACCGATGACTTTATGTGACGGAATAGACTAGACTTTAGGCAGAATTAAACTTATTTGGGCTTACTCATGGTCTGGCTGTTTCCTTCTCCAAAGACACCATTCCTGGACACTTGTCCGCCCAGCACCTCAAGTTGGTTGCAGGTCTACAAAACAGCAAAAGTCACACAGTTCTAAGACAAAAGCCACAACTAACTACTCTTCCTCACTCTTAAGGCCTACTCATACTCCAGTTTGAGGTGATAAGTTATCACCCATTAGGTGCCAATATGCTATACAACTAAAAAAGTGCATTCATACTCGGTTCAGATCTCTCTCGCTCACGCCTGCACGCAATTTAATAGAGAGGAGGTTCTTTCTCCTCTGCTTTCTCTCTCTAATCCTTTCCGTTTTCTATTCAGTCCTTTTCTCTCGCTTTATGTTGTCTCTTTCCGTCTCTCTGTGCCTGCAAAACCAAGGGGACCGCCCACCAAATTTCTAGACCAATCAGTGAACGAGGTGATAGACCCAGAGTGAAAGCACTTGTCTGTCAGTAGAAAAAAAAAGAAAAAAAAGAGCTTGAGATTCACCCGATACATATTCTTTCTTCTTCTCTTGCAACATAAAATAGCACACATTTGTTACTCCAAAAATATTTTTGAGCGCTGGCCAAACTGTGTCAGAGTAAAGGGAGTACATTTAACATGAGACTATAGGCCCGGTTGGGATCCGGAACCAACATTGATGAACCAGAATCGGTTCCATCACATTTGGAACCGTTTATCACACGGTCAGAGCTGGCCGAACTGTACAATTACAATACCGGTGATTATCAAATAAGGACCATCTTAACCCATGAGGGTGCATTTTGTACAGTCAAGAGTTCCATTTGTACACTCACTAGAAGTACCCACTATAGAGCGTCGCAGTCCCGCCCCCTTTCATGACGACGCCAGGCCCAGGAAATTAATCCCAAAGAACTTTTAAGCGTCGTACGAAACCAACTCGAGTCGTGACAAATCATGACAACAAACACAGTATTTTGAACCAAACAAATAATTACAAAGAAGAAAAACAACAAAAAAAAGTGTTGTAACCTGGTGTTTTCTTTCTACTTTCTAATTCTTTGTTTGGCCCAAAACAGTGTTCATCGTCATGTTTTGTCACGACAAGAGTTGGCTTTGTCCGCGGCGTAAACGTCTTTAAATAATTTTCTGAAAAGTCTATGAGGAAAATTTTCCGGGTCTCTCGAGGGGGCGGGACTGCGACGCTATAGGAATCATTAAATGGGAACTGTTAAGAGGGACTCGTCAAGGAACCGGAATCGTTAAAATCTTTAAACCCACGTGGGACTACCTGCAGATAGCTGTTGCTGAGTCTCTCATAACGTTTCAGAGCTGGCCGACTGGTGAAGTAACCCGTCCAGAAATCATGTGCATCATCAGCGTACGGGAAGAAGTCATCCGTCTTCAGAGCCCTGGGAAGACAGACAGAGCACAATAGGGGATGAGCGAGTGACGTCAGGACTTCATTCAAAATAGGAGCTTTGGGGTGTCGGGAAAACATGGCCGCTTGCCTCTCTTGCTCTCTATTTTATTATATCGCTAAAAGCTCCAAAGAGTTCATATTTTCAACGAGAGGCGGATGAGAAGTCAGAAATGAAGCGCTTAGTACAGTATATCCATCAGATCAAAACCACGGAGAGCGCCCTGGATTAGCAGATACGAGGCATTCTTTCTGCCGCGCTAACAGCTAAGTGAACAGGACGCCAATATGAATGAAGAGAAAAAAGAAATCAGATTATTATTCTCTCGCCTGATATCATTGAGGATACGCTAGGACGTGTACAGTACACACGTCCTATGCATCCATCGATTGAATTCCCTATGACGTGTGCCGTGTGGACACGACGAATGTCTATTTTAGCATGCTACTGTAATAAATGGAGCATAAGAGATGATGGTCCTTCACCCACCAGGTGAGGTTGGCCCTGTGTAGTTCTTGTAGGTAACAGGAGGGGGTGCTGTACAACACGTTGATGCTGCTGCCGTTGGCCTGCTGAGCGTTGACATAGCGGATCAATTTGTCCAGGTTCTTGTACCACAGGTTGGCGTTCTCGTACTGGAAGTCTGAGCCCATCGTCATGATGATGTGTTTGCTTTTATACACGGCGGCCTGTAGGAAGGACACAAATGGAAGGAGAATGAACTACAAGATTTGTACAACACGATGCCTTGCATTTCAGATTCATTAATGTGCGTATGATATTAGGGGTTTCACATAATTATCTAATACTAGACTATTCAAAACTACTATTCTACATATTTTTTATAAAGAATCGTCTATATCTGGCCGTCTCCATGAGGATCATGACACCGACCTCATCTGACATTCCATATGTTGATCCTACCCCACCCGTCCTTCCTCTTCGATGATGTCTCCCTTTTGACGGATACCCGTCCATTCAAACTCTAGACGGGGCCCGCCCCAAAGTTATTAGCGCAGCCGTGCCGGGCAGCGGAGAAAACTAGAGTTCTCAAGAGGCCCGAAAATTAAGGCCCGGCCCTACCACCTGGGCCCTAACTGGGCTGGCCCGAGGCCCCGCCTGGCCTTACCAATTAGCACACATTTGACGCCCTATACCCGGCCAAAAATAAATAAAGTCCATATATTGGCATTACCAGAAATGTAGTTTCAGCACAACCTCGCCTTCAGGGCATCTCACTGGTATTAGTTTATTGTATTCAAAGTCGAATGCGAAAGAAAATCTGTATTTGCGAATGCCCTAGTATGCATGTACGGTATGCATGATTGAGTTGCATGTCTGTCTGCATGCCTGACCTGTTTGGTGGCGATATTGCGGAAGCGCGTCACCACGTCGTCTACGTTATAATCTTCTAGGTCTGGGTCGTCTCGGATCGGGGGATCGTCACAGGACTGGTCCCAGCAGAAGCCCTCTGGGGGGTTGTATCCATTAGGCAGAATGCCTGGAGGAAAGCCAATGGATGGCACACACACACACACACACATTTGAAAAGTTCATTTCCATTGTCCGTCCAAGTTTCTGACAGTGTGCGAGTCCTTTTCGTTGTTATTCAAAAGATAAACATTTTATTATATGCAATTTTGTCCTAAGCACCAACCTTTTGAGGTGTGCATCAACCTTTTTCTAAAAAAAGTTAATTCTCAAACTGAGACAAATGTCTTTGGTGAAGGAAAAGGTCTGACCAGTCTTCACTCTTTGAAGCCCAAAAGGCCAAGCCAGAAATCTTGGCGTAATCATGGATTCATCCGATTCATCCAAATAGCCACATCAAGTCAACAACGTCCCTCAGGTCTTAATGGGTTAAACATCTAGGGTTAAATGTTAGACGTTAGTTTAACCCATTCAGGCCTGACGTTGAAATAAATAAAGTTTTCTAAATCATGACAATTTTCTGAAAGATTTGAGGCACATTTTAACGATTTTTCAAAAATAGCAGACCTGCAAGTTCATAGCGCGCCACTCGGTGGCGCGCTATGAGCTTGTAGATCTGCTATTTTTCAATAGCTAAAGTATAACAGAATGCTTGAAACACCAAAAGGGGTTCCCGCCCCAAAATGGGTATATGGTCAGAGTAGGGTACCAGTGAAGAGGTCAGCCATGGGGGGTGTGAGGCTGTCCGATGCTCTCCATAACAGCTCCTGATCCAAATTCATTATCCTGTTATTTCGATCCTGGTAGTCCAGACGGCCAAAGAAAAAGCCATCATACCCCATCTAGAAAAAAGGAAAAAAACACAAACACAAACAAACCCTGTTACCTTTAAGTACTGAGAGGAGGGCTTCGGTTGTTCAAAGGCCTTGACCATAAAGGGAAGCAATTCCCCTCTCTCCCCATTGATGCGCCCCGGTCACTGATCACAAAACAGACCTCTCCATATAGTCATAATATGACTGGATCCCTTTAATCCATGCTAATATTATAGCCAAATAACCAGGTAGGATGAGATTATTCTTAGTTTGAAATGAGGAAGGAAAGACAGAAACTGTTAGAGGGGAAGTAGTAGACTTAACGATGACGAGATCATGATGATAGACAAGACATTATGACAGACACCACCTGCACACACTGCAGTCTGAATTGGCAAACATTCAGTCCCCTCTGACAACATAAAGATGTGCTCAGCTACCTGTGCGAACATGGAGGCATGCTCTCGGGCGTGCCCAAAGGGGTCGATGTGCCATGCCACGCGAGGGCGTCCGCATGGCCCAAACGTGTCATTGAGGAACCTCAGGCCCATGGTCATTTGGTCAATGACAGCACTGTAGTGAGTGGTTGCCTCGTCGCTCATGCACCAACCACCGTTCACAAACTCCAGACGACCTGAGGGTGTGGGGATGGGGTGGGGGGGGTACAAGCAAAAGGGCAGACGGAAACATTTAAATATGATAAAAGGATGTTGGGGTCAAGGTCAAGGTAACATTACTTACCAGGCCACCTGGGGGGGGGGGGGGGGGGACTTCACAGGAGTGTGATGTTTTATTTAGCAAAGCCAGAGGTAGCTACAATCGTAAAGCAAGGCAAAATATAAGAGAGCTAAACACAGCGCTACAGTATAAGATAACCACCTCAAGGAACCCTGAGGGTCCCTTGGACCCCACTTTGAATACCACTGATCTGAATTAAATAAATCATATGAATTTAATGTAGTACGTCAATATTGAATAGATCGTTCATTTTGTTTCAACTTAATCTACAGACTTCAATGTACATGTAGGCACGCATGCCTACATGTACACGCCTGCACACACACACCACCACAGAGGTTGTGGGTTCGAATTAGGGCATTCACTTCTAGTCATTTTTACTAGTTGACTAGTTGCCTAGTTTACTAGTTGTAACTATTATGTGTAAAATTATATTTGTACATTTAAAAACCATGTACATTGGTGACTATAACTATAATCTACCTGATCTTGAGGCCTAAAAAAAAAAGAAGAATCGGGAAAATAAAAATGAATATGATTTTTCTTTTAATCAACTAGTCAACTAGTACCAACAAGGTCGACTAGTGGATTTACTAGTCGACTAGTTGCTTAATGCCCTAGTTCGAATCCACCGTTGCCATGGTGCATCCGGGCATGCAGGCCTGTGTACCTAGCCTGGCTCAAATATGTTCTAGGCGAGTGAAACGGAATGACAATGCAGGCCGAGTGTCAGGCTACTGTGTGTACTGTACCTTCATTGACCAGCTGTTTGACAGTCTGCTGCATGGTGGAGCTCTGGGTCTTCCACCAGCGGTAGAAGAAGGCCGTCTCCACGTAGATGAACCTCCTGTCCGGGTTCTTCAGAAGCTGGTCCACCACAGAGTCCAGGATGTACTGCACCCCCGCATGCTGGATGTCATTACGGTCTGCAATGACACATGCATGGATTACAATTCAAGCACCATTCTGTTGATCATTTGTAAGATTATGCTGGCTGCTGACAGTGCTGAGTGCGGGGACTGTGGGAGCATACCATTATAACGGGGGATTTCCACCCGGCCGCTGTTACTACTTTGCTGGGCCAAATTGATTCACATGTTGCTCACACTTTACAGGTTATCTGGGCTAAATCGTCCCGAGAAATCGCCTAATAAACGCGCACATACACATGGTGCAAAATTTTAAATACCCTCTGGTGTTGACCCCATAGAGCACCCAGATAGTGAAATAAATTAGCTTTTTTTATACTACATACTTATACTACAGTACACAGTTAACTTTCTGCTTACACAACCATTGGCCAACGGTCAAGTTATACAATGATCATCTGCTAGACAACAAGACAATAGCCCATGCAATGGTCATTGTAAAACATTTGATACTTTAACAGTTGTTAAAGTTTTAGTGGATGTTTACCACTAAAAAGCATGTGACTGAACATAATATGTTTGTATTATGGATGACTGACTACTATGTCTGAGGAAGTGAACTTCTCATACAAGTTGCAAAATCAAGATTACAGATTACTCCTTTGTAGATATCTAGAGATAACTGAAGATAAATAGTTAAATTAGCAGAGCACTGATTCCATGTTTGAGCACATGCAACAACACCCAACTGTAGATCACCGTTATGCATAAAATAGGACACCAACCTCCATAGAAGTACTGGTCCACAGTCTTGAGCCAACCTACGTCATCGTGGGTGTGTGGCACCAGGTGGACATTCAACATGTTGGGCATGGTAGCATGGCATGACTAGACGACACACACAAACACACACACACACACACACACACACACACACACACACACACACACACACACACACACACACACACAATTTTAACAAGTCTACAGTACCACACTGTAAGCCATAACAAAGGTCAGTACTAGTGTTGACACTGTTCGATATACGAAGTTATGCTGTATACCCACTTCTTTTTCAGTGTACATTGCATTATGCGCAAATGTAAAGCATGTTTAAATGTCACAAGACATGATAAGGGAGTCTGGAATTGCTCTCACTAAGAGTATATGGTCTGTACAGTGTACACTAGCTCTGGTCAATAGCTCTAATGCCTTTACATTAGAGCTATGCTACTATTCTCATCCTGCGCTCGCATGAAATGCAGACCAGCCTCTCGTCTGTAACGAAAATAAAAATAACGTTTTCACTACTCACCAATACAAAGGCGATTTGTGTTATTACTTAGAAAGCCCACTTTCCTTAGTGGATGCACTCTGAGCCCCCCACCACACATATAAAACCTTTAGCGAGAAATGGATTTTGTTTTCCACCGGAAGGAAAAAATCTGTAGGGTTTTCCCTTTCTCCTTTCTGGCCAGAAAGTGCATTTTATACGCGTGGCTCAGAGTGCATCCACTAAGGAAAGTAGACTTTCTAATAACACAAGCTGCCTTTGTATTGGCGAGTACTGGAAACGTTCTTTTAATTTTCACTACAGACGAGAGGCTGGTCTGCATTTCATGCGAGTGCAAGAAGAGAAGTATCATAGCTCTAATGCAAAGGTATTAATTAGAGCTATGGACCAGAGCCACTAACTGGCCACCAGGCACACCTTTATTCTGACATTTTTTAAGCCATGCATGTCACTACTCATTTGCTACGCTATAGATACCAGCATTTTAGTAATTCAGCAGTGACACACAGGCTGCACATGTATACCGTTGCACCTTTTTGACCGATTGAAGTTTAGACAAAACATAGTTGTACATGTCAAAAGGATAAAACACAAAAAGGCTTGAGAGCTTATTTCCATTGTGGTACTATTGAGTGCAAATATGTGCAGTGGGTAGCAGTACTAGCAGACACCAGCAAAATAATCAATTCAATAATATTCATATACATTTCAAGTTTTTCAACATACTAATGCAAAATACATCAATGTACAGTAATATCATGGTTATAATTAGGTCCAGCTGCTATTCAGCCAACTCTTTATGGAGGACTTGAAGTTAGTAGCATGTAACTCAAGGCTGCTCTCAGCTCTAATGGTCATATGGTATCCTAGTTTGCCAATCAATATATCATCCAGAAGGGACTTTCCAAACACTATACTGACCATTTGATAATTTTACATTATATTCTGGGGGATATCATACCTCAATCAATTGTTTTCTGTCATAAAATACACTATATCACACAAGATTTGTTTTCTACAATTTGCAGGTATGAATTTTAAAAACATTCAATATTCAACTATGAGGGCATAAAATGTTTATGAATAAAACAACTAATAGATAGGCCTGTAGCCTGTGTGTGATAGTGTGATTCATGACTGAAAGTAAACTGAATAGTATGAATTTATCCCTGGAATGAGTCCCTAATACTGTATTGTGAGCATGCCATAGGCAATTTCTTTGCATTATCATCATTTGTTGAATGAACAGACCACTGACCAGGTGAAACCTCTCAGTAATCAAATACCTAACAAACTGTAGATTAGAGAGAAAACTGAGGTACCATAATATGAAAGTGGAAGTACAGTAACTTGCAGCAGTTAGATTCCAATACGTGTTAGAAATGCAGTCAAACTCTATACACACTGAATACTGCTAATTAGTAATGTGTATTGTGTGGCTGACCTTGTATCCACAGGACGAGGTATCGTAAACATCTTGTCCGAGGGGAAAGCAAAATACACAACTTTGAAAGAGCAGGAGAGCAGAAATCAGCTGCAGCACCGTTGACGCCATGTTGGAAAATAACCAGTCATGTGACTTCTGTTTTTATTCCGTTTTATACGTCACGTGACAACTGGCAGAAACCGTGTGTGTGTGTGTGTGTGTGTGTGTGTGTGTGTGTGTGTGTGTGTGTGTGTGTGTGTGTGTGTGTGTGTGTGTGTGTGTGTGTGTGTGTGTGTGTGTGTGTGTGTGTGTGTGTGTGTGTGTGTGTGTGTGTGTGACTGATAAAAAACAAAGCTAATAAAATGATCAACAAACAAGACACACATGAGATAGGCCTACACATCTCATAAAAGAGTCAAAGACTAATATGACGTTTGACAATTAGTAGGAAGAAGTAGGTCTAGTGTAGATTCAACACTGCATATGATTATTACCCTTGCTTGTCCTTATCATTAGATATTAATGACAATGTATGCTATTTGGAATATTGTATACAATTAGCTTTCCGGTGATAAAATGGCCACCAACGTAACCAAAAAAGTCAACCAAAGAACAAGATTCCTACAGGATCTCCTCGCTGGTCAACAGAAACACCTTGAAGACCCTAACAGGAGCCCTCGTACAAGGTTTCTTAGACTGCATGCACCTCCTGGTACCACAGCACTTCTAAGGCCCTTAAAACTAGCTCCAGACTTCCCAAAACAAACTGGTCAGGCTACTACTTGGCCTCACTCCCCGAACCCCTGCCCACTTTGACAGTCTGGAATGGCAGGGTAGCTCTGGTCCAAGCTATGGACCAGAGCTAGGCTTAGGGTTGACAACAGAGTACAGCATCTTGCAATGGGTCTGGTCCACAAGATTCAATACACCACCAAGATACCCATCTAAATACTTCCTTATGTCAATGAAGTCCACACCCTCAACACCAGAGGGAGTTCAACAAACCATGTGCAACCCAGATTCGGCACAAACAAGGGACTAAATTCATTTCGCTCCTATGCCACCAAAATGTGGAACGCCCTACCAACAGTCATTAAGACATGTGAATCCCTTGACTCCTTCAAAACCACCCTCAAAGGGCACCTACGGACGGCTGCAATTCGAAACTGCCCCCGGTAAAATCTGAATCCCCCACCCACCCCTTTGTCCCCTCACTGTATATGTTTATTTTGTTTTTATTTTATGATGATTTCCTGTTTTGACTTGTATATTCGTACGTCTCTAATTGTTTTGATGAATTGAAAATGGTGGGCCCCGCCCCTATTGTAAACAAGTGTAACGCTTTATGGTGTCATCCACTCACAGTTAACAGTTGTTGTATTGAGTTGTACTTGAAATGTAGGCCTACTGTAATTCTGCAAACTGTCAATCAATCAATCAATCAATCAATCAAAAGCTGTGGCACACAGTGGTTCAGATTTTTACCAAATCCTAACAGTTCTCTTAATTACGTATGTTTCAGTGCCAGTGGTTCTCAAACTTTTTCATGTCAAGGACCCCCAAAATGTATTTGACAACAACTGACCATCATCTTCAAATGTAATTTTCCGGGGACCTCCAGAAGCTTTAATTAGGCCTATATAGTAGGCAGAGTATTATAGTAAGAGAGTGGCGACACTGACTCCCATTGTATTGTAACAATGGAATGCGGAAGTGCTCATTCTATCTCAATGGGATAGTTCCAGCCATAGGAGCAATGTTTGGAACTAGCCCATACCAATAGGCACCCGCGTTGCGGCGAGATCAAAGCGTGTCGCTACTGTCCTACTCTACACTCTGATAGTAGGCTAAAGCGAGACAGACAGGGAATGACACGCGACAAAGGTCGTCGGTGTCAGGATTTGAACCTGTGACACGCTCTCAGGCATTAAAGCCTATATTCAATCAAAATGCACCTCACCACCTCGACCGCATTAAGGCCAGCGAATTTAAAATGTTTGCTTTGAAATATAATAGGCCTATATATTCAAAGATTTGCATACATTTTCATGTTTTTTGCCAAATAAAATAATGGTTAAGGTGGTTAAAATCTAAATTGACACAGATGCTTTCCCAGTTGCAATGGGTTATGAGGAGTGAGGACCATCCCACAGTCTTAGGGACACATAAGTTCCACCACCACCTCTTTCTTTGTCATTAGGGGTGTTGTGTTGTGACGACCACAGCCTCAGAACCTGTTTGTTAGTATACCTTTTGTGTGACGATTATTGGTATTTGAGTAGATTTACATTACTTGTTACAAACTGGAATTGTATCTCCCCTCTTGTCCTCAAGGAGATACCAAATGATGGTTCAGTAAATACAGGCCTGGAGGAGACACATTCTCCTGCATTGAGTGTAAGTAGGTAGGTTATAGATGCAGATTTTTAGCATGTTAAATGGACCAGATCAATACGGCCATCCATTGAGCTAAAGGATGACTTCATTCATTTCAAAAGCTGTATATAACTTTTTATATTCAAGTGGGAGTGTAGATCGGCACAAAGTCAGTAAAACATAGACCAGGTTTGCACACTTTGATCATAGGGTCATCTTGACACTCACAGTCACTGGGCAGGTGCGGAGTCTACTTCGCATTACGTATTCAACTGTACTGTGTTTAACTGTTTACATATGGCATTATTTCAGTGTTTGATTTAATAATTTATTATAGACATAAATCGATCTGTATATGAAGTGTGTGTGTGTGTGTGTGTGTGTGTGTGTGTGTGTGTGTGTGTGTGTGTGTGTGTGTGTGTGTGTGTGTGTGTGTGTGTGTGTGTGTGTGTGTGTGTGTGTGTGTGTGTGTGTGTGTGTGTGTGTGTGTGTATATATATATATTTGGCTACATTCTACTGTACCTTTTCCCCTGAAACACTATATAAACAAAGGTTATTATCATTAATAAGATATATTATACAGACACATTTTAAGATTGATGATTTATCAAGCTATTTACAAGTTATACATATCATTGATTTTTACAAGAAACTGGAAATTGAATCAACTATAGTACAAGTAAGAATAAAACTAAACAAGAAACATATTGTGTTTTCTCTCCATCCAGTAGCAGACAATGTCTTCCTAGTTTCCTCTGAGGTGAAGCGCCCTGCATCTTCAACCCGCTGCTCATCATTCTGGACCTGGGGTGATGTTGGTGCCGGTGGAGGGCTGGTGATAAGATGAGACAAGATAAGAATTTATTGATCCTGCGAGGGAAACTCAGCCACCAAAGGCAGCACGGCAGCTTAAGATACAGTTGCACATGGTACTGTAGATACAGCAGGGTAAAATTCATCACACTCAAAGGAAACGGCATCAGTAAATGAACACAAAATGTAACACTATACATCCGCAACAGTGCATGCATAATGCAGGACAAAGATGAATAATAAAAGTAGTTAAAGTACACACATAACCTGCACCGGTCCAGTCTGAACTGAGAAACTGCTTTCTGCTATGATGCTCCAGTGTCATGGAACAATCTTCAGCTCGTGCTAAAAATGAATGCCCCAATATCCTATGGATGGACAATTTAATAACCTGCTCTTAAATCTCCCTCCCTCACTATGTAACCGTAAACCGTTTTTAACTTTGTTTTATTTCTATTATGTGTTTTATATCTGTATATTCTGTGTGTGTAATCTCGACAGCATTGCAATATGAGTTTAAACCTCAATGCTCTTTTCGAGAATACATTTTCAATCAACCATGCCAGATAGAGTACTACTTACTGTAATGAACTGTTGCTTGTGGTGGATGGCTCAGTTGCATGAACTAATGCAACCAAGACATTGCCAACTTCTTCATCCTCCTGGACATGAGGTGACGTTGGTGGAGTTCTGGAGTCTGAATCGTCTGTCCTCCTCCTTCCAGGCATGATGTTGTCGTTTGTGGTGGTGGACAGCTCAGCTTCATAAGCTGATGTAATCATCTTGGACCATTGACACCTCAACAAATTAAGATAAGATGGTTAAAAAGACACACTCAGAAGAAACACCCAAACAGAACGAAACATAACACAATAGAGGGTATGCGCATGCTTAAAGTGAATGGCACATCGAGTGGCAAAGCAACATGCAAAGTGAGTTTAACATTGTTTAACGTTGTTTAATGCAATCAGATAGGACTTTTCTGTTTGGATGTATGGGCTATCAAGGTTTTTGCCACTCGGTATTCCTGCATAACTTCCAGGGTTTGATGATGATGTCACGCGCATACTCTCTTTAGTGTACACTCTCAACCGTGCTTTCATAGAGCAAGACAAAATAACTAATAAGAGCACACACATTAGGAATGTCAGATGGTAATACTTACTGTAAATGATCTGCAATGCGCTCTATCCATGCAGCAGCAGCATCCACGCTCTTCCTCACACTTGTAAACTTGGAGAATTTCTTCTTCTTCTTCCTCTTCTTCTTCTTCTGAGTTTGCTTTGAGCTGAAGAAGATCCCTGCATTGTTACATGATAAGTTGATGATTAATTGACATACAAATAATTATGATTAACAATTGAATTACATTTTTGGCATTGAACATGGAACATGTTTTGCTATTACAATTTCCATTTAGCATTATACAGTTTTACGCTTTTATGCTTTGGAATCTACAATTGCAGAGGGCAGATATGACAAATAACTTAATATGCATGTACTATGTACCAAAACAGGCCATATTTTATAATGTTATACTTATAGCATGTCTACTGTATAGCAGATCATCTTGTACCAAATATTAAAGCTCATAGAGCTTGTAATTCTGCTATTTCCACTATTTTAAAATATTTTTCAAAAAGTTTGGAAATTTTTTCAACAGAATAAATTATGGAAACTACCATGATCTTCAACCCGCTGTTTATTATCCTGGACTCGAGCTGATGTTGGTATAGGGCTGCTGATGATCAAATACAAAAGAAAATACAATTATTTAGTAGTTACTTTGTAGATTTTGATTATTATTACAAAACATGCATTACCCACTTCAGCCCTAACATTTTGGCCATTTGAAAATAGCCGATCTACAAGCTCACACTGCGTTGCGTTGCGACACATTGTGATCTTGTAGAACTTTAAGTACATTGATAACATGATACCAATACTTTTGTACATTCACTCAAGTACATTTTTTATTCCTGACTTTTACTTTCTACATTGCAGTTTGATACTTTACATTAAGTAAAAACAAAAAAATCCACCACTGCTTCTAAGCAAGGTAATCACACAGAATGCAAAGAGGGTGCCTCAGTAAACTCAGATATCAGGCAAACAATGAACCTAGCAGATCTGTTCAAATAACATGCTATCTAAATGACATTTGTTAACACAGAAGAACAAACCTGAACTGGATGATGTTGGAATCAGCTGTTGAACTCTTTGATTGGCCAAAGAAACTCTTCTTCAAACTATAGATGGATAGTCAGAATATTGTATTGGCATCATTTAAAAGCAAAAAGCAATGCAATCATTAAAATGGAAATTGAGCAAAACAACAATAGATGATAAAGCAAAGGTGCAAACATGAGAGGAGGAAAACAACTATTATAATCAACACAATTACACACAATGACTATTCAACAGACACCAGTTCAACAATAGTGTGAACACAAGAAAAAAACAATACAAACACAAAACACAACTAACCTCCTCAAGATTGTTTTCCCTGCCATCCTCTGCTTGCATCTCTTCACTTCGCATGAAATGAAGAGTTTAAAATCCTGCCTATATTCTGCACGCACATAGGCGAGCTCTGATTGGTGGATTGTCTGTTAACAAGGTCCACCAATCAGATTGATCATTGCTGTGTGACAAATAATAGACCAGTCATTCCCCAATAGTGAGGGGACATTCAGACCCAAATGACCCCCTCTCCGGCGCCTATATGGCTTCCAGCTCAATGCTAGTAAGACCAAGGACTTGATGGTGGACTACCGCACACACCAAGAGGATACCTGTGGCCCCCGGCACCGTCAATGGGGAGGTTAGGGAGATTGTAGACGGCTACAAGTTTCTAGGCGTGCATCTGAATAGGTCGTTGGACTGGTCTGACAACTCTCTACACTGACTACAGCAAGGAGGAGGAGCAGGCTATTCTTACTGAGAAGATCAGATCTTTGGGTGTGTGCAACAAGATGTTGCAGATGTTCTACCAGTGTTCTCTTCTTTGGAACATCCAAGGTGGGAGGGAGGGAGGGGGGAGACTTGGCATATCCTTTGTGCTGGTAGCTAATAAGGATTTACATCGAGACGTGTTGGTTGCTCAATTGATTGATTGATTGATTTATTAATAGTTTGCAGAATTACAGTACATTTCAAGTACAACTCAATACAAAAAACTGTTAACTGTGAGTGGACGACACCATAATAAAGCATTACACTTGTTTACAATAAGGTCCACCATTTTCAATTCATCAAAACATTAAGAGTACGAATATACACAACTATATAGTCATAACAGGAAATCATCATAGAGGAGGTAAAAAGGTAAAAGAAACATATACAGTGAGAGGGGGGAAAGGGGTGGGTGGGGGACTGCAGATTCGAATTGCAGCCGTCCGTAGGTGCGCTTTGAGAGCGGTTTTGAAGGAGTCAAGGGATTTGCATGCCTTAATGACTGTTGGTAGGGCGTTCCACATTTTTGTGGTGGAATGAATTTAGACCCTTGTTTGTGCAGAATCTGGGTTGCACATGGTTTGTTGAACTCCCTCTGGTGTTGTGGGTGTGGACTTGACATTAAGGAAGTATTTAGACAGGTACATGACATGGGTATCTTGGTGGTGTAGCGAATCTTGTGGACCAGACCCATTGCAACTTTAAGCCATTCCAGCCTGTCAAAGTGGCGAGTCTTCTTGTTACCGGGGTGAGGTGGGATTGGGGAGTGAGGCCAAGTAGTAGCCTGACCAGTTTGTTTTGGGAAGTCTGGAGCCTTGTTTTAAGGGCCTTAGAGGTGCTGTGGTACCAGGAGGTGCATGCATAGTCGAAGAAACCTTGTATGAGGGCTCCTGTTAGGGTCTTCAAGGTGTTTTTGTTGACCAGTGAGGAGATCCTGTATAGGAATCTTGTTCTTTGGTTGACTTTTTTGATTACGTTGGTGGCCATTTTATCACCGGAAAGATTTTCCTCCAGGATGGAACCTAGGTAGGTAATTTCATCTTTTCGTGTGATAATATTGTCACCCACTCTAACCAAGAAGCCTGAGATTAGGCTACTAGGCAGTGTTCCGTTCACCTCCACCATCTGTTCTCTCCCCTCCAGGTAGGATTGCATCCAGCTCACTGATGTGCCATCAAAACCAATTGCTTTTAGCTTGTTAACCAGTATGGAGTGGGTCACGGTGTCAAAAGCAAGCGAGTAAAAGATGTACAAGTACTCTAATGGCACTAATAATTTGTATTTTTTTAAATCATGAAAAATGAGTTTTCATTGTGATACTATTACTGATAAATAGGAATTGAATGTGTACTAGGTTCCTTCCATTGATCCCAGCCAAAACGGTCAGATGGGTGGGTAATCCAGAAAAGGTTGAGCACCAGTGTTATAGTATCTTATTTTAATTGTATTGTATTGCTTGCTGTGTACATTACATATTATAATGGTTTGTTATAACTTATAAAGCATCTTTATATATCAACACACACAGTGTTATTGTTCTTAATTCACCCTTTGACCTGGACAGGCTACAAAGTGAACGCTGAGTTGGTGCGCTACCTCTTCAGGACAGTGAGAGGAGCCCTTCGTCCCTTTAGAAGCAGCCACAGACAGGACCAACTCAGTGGCCTTGTGGTTAGAGTGTCCGCCATGAGACTGGGAGGTCGGGGTTCAATCCCCGGCCGGGTCATACCAAAGACTGTAAAAATGGGACCCAGTGCCTCCCTGCTTGACACTCAGCATCAAGGGTTGGATTGGGGGTAAGTCCCTGCGACATACTAGTGTCATGTCCAGGGGGTGTACATACTTGAACATCAAGCTGCCTCACGCTACAGAAACAGGACATAGGCTCCTGCCCTCATGGCTTGGCAAGGCTACTTACAGACAGGAGGCCTGGCCAGTCAGCATGTCCATAAGGCTCTCAGTGGGTATAGCTATAGATCACAAGCAATCAAGAATCAAACAAGAATCTCCATTTAACCACTTGAAACCTAGCATCCATATTCTGGGGTGAACATTTGTTGATCAGCTTTTTCCCACAAATACATTTGGCGTAGATGGAAAAAAAAGGAGCCGTCCGAGCGTAGGGCGTTCATGATGAGCACTATAGCCTACTATAACATCTGTTTTGACATGGGTCCCTTTCTACTCTTCCAGGTGGGCTGTGGTGCTATTGGCTGTGAGATGCTGAAAAACCTTGCACTGCTTGGCATGGGATTGGCCAAAAGCTCAATGAGTGTGCCCACCTCCTTATCCAGGCTTCCATTATCTACAATTTCAACTACTCCCTCCTTGCTGGTCTGCCAGCTCTCAAACGGCTACAACTGATGGATAAAGCCACAACACTCCTGGTCTTCATCCTCAAAATCTTCCCATCTCCCCACATCTGCACTCACGCAACTGGCACTCGGTTGCTACTCGCATCCAATTCAAAACACTTGGTCACCTAGACAGTACAAGGTGACCAAGGGCATGGCAACTTGGCAAGATCACAACTGTTTCCTCACACTTCGATCGGCAAAACCGCCTTTCCCTACGGCACCCTGGCCAAGTGTTCTATCTAGAGTTTACTCTAGACTCTTCTGAGTCTTCTCCAAGTTCTCCATCATGGTCCCAACTTGCTGAGGACTGGCATCTCCCCTCAGTCAGAAGAACTGCAGAATCACATCTGCCTGCCACAGACTGAAAACATATCTTTTCAGACTCCCACTTATTTCTCTGTATGAGTTTGTAATTTATGTTGATGCTGAAATAAATTAAATTGCATTCATTTATTTAGAATTGTTATCATTATTAATTGTTGTCTTTCCAGCATCCAAAGTTCCCCAGATCCTATACATTATGTTACCCTGTTCAGTATTCTGTTAACACACATGAAGTCAACTTAGGTTTTATGTTGTCAGGAAAACTCAATTTCCCAAGAGTTTATGGGGTAGCTGACCATTCAGCAGAGTTGCCTGCATTGAACTCGCACGAGAGACGTCGCTGCTTCCTTCTCTGATAGCACTGATAAAGCCATAACCTTATTTCAGGGTCAGCCGGTCAGGGTGTGTGGTGAACAACAAAACAATGCTTGGACTGGCCTGTCACACGTGTTGGTTCAATTTATTAGTAATGTACTTTAAATAATACACAGGTGCAACACACAGACACACAAAACTTTACAAAACAATTATATAACATGGAAGCTAAGGTTTAAGAAAATGCTACAATTTAACTAAATGCTATGACCCGCGGCATTTTTATAATGCAGTGGTGTCATGTGTGCAAATGCATTTTTATGGCAAAGAAGTGCATCTCTTTACATGTTAATGAGCAACAAGGAGAGGTTTTAAGTTTAAAACATATTTCACTCACTTCCAAAGCCGATTTTAAATAATCTTCCCCATGCACCTATGAAGCACTAGGTAAACTTTGCTTTGAAAAATGCTACATCCCGGTACCTGGATGGCACAGAGGTAAAGAACATGTGCACCACCGTGGCGTGGAGACAAACACACTTGGCCGTGTTTGTGGATGAGAAGCCAGCTGGCGGAGGAGAGGGCATTCTCTGCCACCGCCTAGCCTCGGTCCCAGGCTTACTCACTGCCTGACTGCAATAGGGACTCGTATACAGGTTGGGATAATCATAAGTGTGTTCCTCCACATGCGTTATGGAAAGGGGGCCTCTGTCAGCTGAAAACTCCATGTGTATCGGAAGAGATGTGGTTGACTACACCCTCACCAAGAGCAAACAGTACGAGTTAGCAGTGACAGGGACTATACACACATACTGTAGTCCCTGTAATTAGCCACAGCTAGAGTGGGGAGAAATAAAAGAAAGACAAAATAAATTCAATGTGAAATTGTTAAGTGAAAGATTGTTTTCTGTACTATCTACACGATAGCATGCCATTTCACAGGGCTCAAAAACATCCCATCGTTTTGATGTTTCAAGCTTGATTGGAAGTTTTCTGATAAAAGGCCTTTTACAGTGCTTGGTAACAAATAAACAATCTTCTGAATGAATTAGCACCATCTCAAGAACATTATTTTGGTATAGAGCACCTAAGTCCTGACGTCACTGTCAGTAGAGGGCGCCAGTCCACAGGTTCGTGTACTTATTAACATTGAAATCCCCATAGGGGGATTTTAGATCTCTTCATATAAGAACTGTTTTTGAAAAATAAACCGATCACCCCGGCCTTTTCACTCATATGGATATGAAGCATCGACTGAAGGTGGAAATGTACAAATATACCCAAAGAGTAACACAATAAGCGCTAGAAACGAGTTAAACAACCCAGAGACTAAATTTCCGGGTAGGTGGGGTGGCTGCAGCTGCCCGTCGCACAACAGAAACTGACATGTTAATTATGTTTTTATTTATTTATTGATATTTAATCGTGGTTACTACGAGTCGAGTCGCTGCCAGCTGAGCGTCAACGATGAATCTCAAGAACGCAATGTGTTGACAGCTGGGCATGACCAGGGGTGGATTATCCAACAGGCCTGTTGGGCCAAAGCCCAGGTGCCCCTGAGCTAGGGGGGCCCTTGAGCTTGAGCGTCCGCGTGACCACGAAGAGGCTGAAGCTGAGGGCCCCCCCCAAAAGGGGTAACGGTGAATAACAGTGACACACACGGTCCTTGTCACTGTTATTAACAATGGGCTTATTCATTTGTGTCAATAAAATAACCTCAAAGGTCCTAAATTGTCATGATACGGTACATTAGCCAGCAAGTGTTTAAACCCTCAGTTTGCATTTATTTGGCTTAGTTTTTGGCTGTTTATTATTTTTAAGCAATCCCTTGCTGTAAATCTGAATATCGCAGGCCTATATGTCATAATTGTTATGCGTACACGTGTACAGACAGTATGCGCCACGTCGGGAAGAAAAAGAAAAGCTCCGTTGGGGTGGGGGGCCTTTTGCATGACGGTGGCCCAGGGGCCCAAACTTTCTAGATCCGCCTATGGGCGTGACGAATATTAGCAGCGACATTGCTTTCATACCCTTGTAGTTTCAAGGCTTTTGCGGCTAAATTAATTAAATTTTCTCCAGAAACTGGCGGTATCAAATATGAATGGACATCATTAACGACACACAGCCACCCCCCTGACAGAAAGGCCGGGGATGATCGGTTTATTTTTAACGGTTCTTATATGAAGCGACCTAAAATGCATTTCAATGCAATTAAAAAAATACATGAACATGTGGCGCCCTCTACTGAAAGTCACGTCAGACTTCGGTGCTGCAGGCATTGGGGTATCAAATACAAAACAAAACACTGTAACCCTAAACCCGACATTTCATCTGAGGTCGCTACCAGGAAGGTTTACTTTCACTTAGTGTAAAAAGTGAGGTTTCCCCAACTCGAATGGTAATGATTATTTTAACGAGATGACTAGCATATGCAGCTGCTAGCTGTGTTCTTTGACACTAGCGATACGTATATGTGACTTTTGCATATTCACAGATACTGCATACTCTATAACCGACAGATGAGGCAAACAGAACTGTAAGGTAATCAAGGAAGAATAGTATTAAGCAGTTTATAGCGGATCTGTGTCCTTTACAAATGTCCCCAGACAGGGTTCCTTCCTTCCTACCGTACTGTACAGAATAGATAGGTCATATAAGCTCTCTAGTCTCATACTTCCATGTTCACAGCAAACCTGGCACACTCGATCATGCTTACAATTATGGATACCATAATCACTGCATCTTCATATCAAACAAACATCGTCATGGAGACTCCCATGGGTTGGTTATTTCCTCTTCCATGTTTGACACAATGGAGATATGGAGAAATTGCTATAATTTCTATACATGTAATATTCCATTTAAGAATCCCGCAATTTCACCAAATTAGTTTCTTGATTGGATCTTGCATGTATACTGATCAGAGCTGGGAAATATGATTGACACTTGAGCCAACTAAGCCAAGTAAGTTACATTTTGGGGCAAAATCATTTTAGAACTGGAGTTCATTTCCAGACTTCACTGACCTCCATAGGATCCATGGCCACAGTGAAATGTTTGGAAATACAGCACTGTCAACTTGTCAAGACACCAAAATGTGTTAGTTTGTCCTATGCTAAACAAGAAAGAGCATACCGATGAGGAGACGGATGACAGGGAGACGAAGAAAAATAATATATAGAAAGGGCAGACATATTGGCCTCACCCTGGGTACACCATTACACAAATGTTTCATTTCTGGTTGCGGGGCTTCTTTCTGACCTGTAAAAAAAAAGGTACAAAAGCAGAGCGGACCATCCGCTTCCTCCGTCCTAGTGGAAACCAGAGAGGGTCTTGGAGGAGAGTTGCAGTTAAAACCATTCTGGGCGGGAACCCCTTTTGGTGTTAGCATTATGTTATGCTTTAGCTATTGAAAAATAGCAGATCTACAAGCTCATAGCGCGCCACCGAGTGGCGCGCTACGAGCTTGTAGGTCTGCTATTTTAGAAAAATCGAAGAACGACTGACATAGACACATCGCTTTTTCAGAAAACTGTCAGGATGTAGAAGACATTTTTTTAGAATCTGATCTCAGGTCAGAATGGCTTTTAAGGCGGGTTTCCGTTCCCCGCTGCCTCGGGGGGGCAGATGAGCAGCGTGGAGTCCAGGTCGAGGCGGAACGCCGGGTAGAGAGGCTGGGAGAACGGGCAGCGGAACGTGTGCAGCAGCACCACCGCGTCCGACACGCCGTAGAAGGACAGTGCGCCCTTCTGCCGCTCCAGGAACACGCCGATGCGGGGACACAGCGGCGCCGCCACCGTGGTCTTGCGGTTGTCGTGCCAGGCTGCGTAGCCGGCATGCGTGCAGCGCAGCCGCCAGGAGTTGTCGTTGCGCCCCAGCAGGCAGGGCTTGCCGCCGCCCTTGCGCCCGATGGCGCGGTAGGTGACGCCGATGTCCACCCAGCCGCCGCCGCGCCACTCCACCTCCCAGTAGCTGGCTCCGCCGAACTGGCCCTCGCGGCACAGGACCTGGGCCACCGAGTCGAAGCGCTGCGGGTGGGACGGGTACGACTGGGGCTCCTCGCCACAGTGGACCCCCTGGGGGCTCTCCAGCAGACCCAGGGTGGGGTGGGCCGTGTCCGGGTCGAGAGACAGGCGAGAGGAGACTGGGGGGGCAGAGAAAAGAAGATGATGAAAGGATGGGGGTCAGAGGGAGAAAGACCATTGCAGATAGGCTGAGATACAGCTTGCTTACACAGGCATGGCGAGATATTATGTACAAACTGAACATAGGGGAGAGACAGAAGTGACAGAGAATTAGGGTCAGAATCAGAGAGCAGAAATGGGTTAAAAGAAATTGCCTAAAGCCAAGGGAGAGAAACACAGAAATCCACCTCTGACTAACAATTTACAACTGCTACGCTCATATATTTTATAAAACAGAGCAGCCTGCATCCTGTTGTTCTATGAATAATGCAGAATGAAGATGAGTCAACACATTAAGACAGCCCTCCTCTCCACTCGCCTGCCATACACGTCCACCCACCAGCAGAATACTGGAGAAACCACATTCATCAAATCACTTACCCTTTACCCAGCAGCAGTACGAATCTATTTGTGGGCTTTCAAACCAAAATCAACCAAAGAATATGGTGGGAAGCACTCAAAGCATCACAGAGACACAGTTTCTTTTAGACATCAGTATAGATCACTACGTTTCCATATTTCCCCACTGCTATTGCCGTCAACTAGCGACACCTAGACAGGCCAAGCGTTGTGGCTGACATTTGGCCTCTAGTGGAAATATGACACACGCTGCCTTAATCTGGCTGTGACCTGTTGAATTATTGACACAACATAACACGGTGCCCGCTACTGTGCTCTCACTCTGTGAGCCTGCTTGCATCCGTTGGGGAATGCCCCCCCAACAATGGGATCGGATGTCATAAGTACAGTACGATGCCCTATCGTTGATCATTGATGAGGCTCATATACAACAACAAAAAA